>NW_004524596.1:6455856-6473668 GCF_000260255.1 Octodon degus | reverse complement strand
AAAAAAAAAAAAAAAAAAAAGATAAATCTTAGTCATATGTGGGAAAATGGATGTACCTTGAGATTATAATGTTAAGTGAGATAAGCTTAAATATCACTTTGTTTCTCTTATATGAGAAATGGTGAAAAATACAGAGAAAATAGATATGTACTAGGAAGAGATCTTTCTCAAAGGGAAAGAAGATGAGCTGACAGAGGGAGAGAAGGAAGAGATGAGGTATGAAAAGAAATCAGAATGTCATACAATCAGGTCAGTAATTTAGCATAAGGAAAGCAGTGAGAGGTGCCGAGTGTCTCCGTATTACTGGGCCTGGACTTGAACACACTTGGTCAGCTGTCTCATCAACAGTTGCCTCTAGCACCTTCAATCTGTCTTCTCTGGGGCTATCTTATAATTTCTGACTGCATAGTTCCACGAACAACAGAAAAAGCTCTTCAGGAAACAAAAGTCAAAATGTTACTGAAAAGTCTTAGCTGAGAATTGTTTATTCCTAAAGCTGAACCCCCAGAACCCAAGAGAGTCAGGGGTGATAGCATGGAGAACAGCCTCAGAGGCTTCTGAAGTCTCGAACCCTCCCACCCACCCCTCGGGGAAGATCACATTCACACACATGACCTTTACCCTCTAGGGCAGATCAGAAAAATGGTCATCTGACCTCAGCACAAGGCAGCAACACACTACAAATACTCATAAGATAGTGAAAAAGAAAAAGAAAAGAAAGACAGTGAAAAAGATCGTTCCATGACACTTGGGTCTTAAGCCCAACAAAGAATTCTTCTGAGGTCTTGTTTCCATGGAAAATTCCATCTTTAATACGAGTCACAAAAACGTGCATTAAAACTCCAAAATGTGTTGTCTTCATCACCATGACCAGCCTACTGTTCTGGGAAATAGGTAAAACTTGAGTGACCCTGAAAAGACAATCCCTCTCGAAATAACTTCTCCTCTCCACAGCTGCCTCACAGCTAAAAGGTTCTTCTTTGGAGTTCCTTTGGGTGAGGCTTGGAGCAGTGACAGTATTTATAAAACAGTACCTGAGATGTAAATTTGCTTATCAGATGGATACTGTAGGAGACTCTTGTCTGTGCCAACTAGCGTGGGGCAGAAGAGCAAGAAAGACCCAGAAAAGCAAAAATAGTGAACTCAGTTAATGCATAATTTTACCTATGATGCCAAAGAAGAGCAAGAATGAGGAAACACTTTTCTAGAAGAGTCACTTGGTACTGAATGTGACCCTCAGCAGAGGAGAAAAGAAGGATGATTGTTGGCTGGTCTCCCTGGTGCTAAAAGAGTACATATAACCATTGCAATTAAATCTAATTTTGAGTCAACCAAATTAGATAGGAGGGAAGATTAATAGAAAGCTTGCAGTGACTGGCATGTTTCCGTTCACCTTGCTGGCCTCACGACTTCAGGCCTTTGACGCCAGATGTCCGCATTTCTAGATCATCATCTGACCTTTTCCACCCTCTCAACAACAGCTTCTGGCTGACATCACTTCTAAGGAGATTATGATTTGATGCTGCCCTTTTTAATAATGCTTTTCGTCTGTATTCTGAGGTAAACCATTAGCATTTTTCCAGATACACATGAAACTTGGAAAAGTCCAAAAGGACATTAAAAATTACGTACTGGATTGTTCAGGGTCAGCAGCAGTACTCAAGCATAACTTTGTAAAGAAGGCAGGAGCGTTGTTCAAAGTGGAAGAAGAAATTCGATAATTATCTTCTAACCTTCAGACCTATAGCACAAAAGTTAAATTTAGGGAGGACAATAAAAAGAAACATTAAAAAAAGAAAAGAAAAGAAACTTACAGTGCAGTTGCAGTGTTTGTAGGCAGCTAAATTAGATAGAAATATTATATGCAGTCAGACTGGGCCAGGCCCTCAAGGAGACAATATGGAAGACAAGGTGACTCTGCAACTTTATTTATTTTTGTATTTTTTAGGGAAGGGTCTAGAGGGTGTTCAGGGTCTCACTACTAGATCGGACTCGTAGTGATCTGCTTGTCTACAGCCTCCCAAGAGCTGGGATTACAGGCGTGCGCCACCATGCCCATGCTCAATCGCCATCTCAGCAGGCCCTGGGGGCGGGGCTAGCGCCGCAGGCTGGGACCGGCCCCTGCACCTGCTTGCAGAAGCTTTAATCCGCTGAGCTGTTAGGCTGGCCCTGACTTTGCACCTTTAAAAGAGACGGACTCTGCTGCTTTGGGCCACACCTCAAGACAAAAGTAAACAAATGCAGCTACCTACTTCCCTGGGGACGGGCATCAGGGATTGATATTCTAAATAGGTATCTAATCACCTTGAAAGAGCCCTCAAGAGTCACTAACCCAACACCCAACAGAAAGAGTCCCTGTCTTGTATTCATGCTGGCTTGCTATGTGACCTGCTTCCCATTTGTTACTGGATTTAATCAGTTTTACCTGAGCAGTGGTGCTTGTAATCTCATTGGTTGACCACAGTTTTGTCCCACCTCATGCCCACCTAAGTGAGTTCCCATGTTTTCCACCATCTTAGACCCACCTCACCACATTGTTTTCCTCTATAAAATTCCCTGGAAGAGAAACAGCTTCCCTGGAACAACCTCCTCGGGCCCCTCTTCTGTCTCTCTCTGGTATGGAAGCTTTCTTTCCCCTAATAAACATATTTTGCACTTAACCTCTGTTTGTTCCTAAAATTCATTCTTCAATTTTAGAGAACACAAAGTCATCCCAGGTACCTTTCAGGTTAGGAGTTTCATTCTCCTCCATCAGCAGCAGCAGATTTTTTTTTTTTTTTTTTTTTTTTACTATAAATGGCAAGAAGAAAGAGCAAATGAACCCAAGCTTAGATATTAGATTAACATCACATAAAGTTCTCCCATTACAGTATCAGACTCCTATGACCAAAGAAAGCAGTGCTTATGAAACTTCATTCTGCATAACCTCTCTTCAATTTTAAAAAGCAAAGTGCCGAGTTCACCGTTGACTAAAATCACTTATTTTCAACATTCCTGGATCCCTAAACTTCATAAAACCATTGACTATTCATCAGCTACCTTAGGTATTGAGAGGGAAAATGGCAAAGATCGTGATAGTGGGGCACAGAAAAGAGGAAGATCCAGCCACAAAAAAACAGAAATAGGACCTTCCACCAGAGCCCACTTCTCTGGAGATTGTTCTAATTAGGAATAACAAAAATAAAACATTGGAAGTGAAATTGCTTCCAGGAGGAGGGTGTCGGCCTTCCTAAGCAGCCACACAGTAGGAATACACAGAAGACCATCTGTATTGTTTTCTACTCCCCACCAAGGGCTTCACTTCCCCCAGGAGAGTCCTCAGTTCCCCAGTGGTCCCTCCTCACTAAGTGGTATCAGAGCCAGAAGTCTGTAACGTGACTTGGAGGGTGTGATCCTCCATGGACACACCAGGAAAGGCCTCTTAGGGTCGCTTTCCCACACTAACAAGTTCTATCCTTGCAGATTGATTCCACTATTGAAATGCCAAATGATATCATATGAATGTGACTACAGGGGCAGAAACTCCGTAAATCAAGGACTATCAAAGGCCACAAGAAGATGATGTTCTCCCAGATCCTCGAGAGAGAGTGCTGACTTGCTGATAGCTTGATTTCAGCCCAGTTGATTGCTGACTTTGGGCCCCTAGAACTGTGAAAGAACAAATTTCTATTGCTTTTAGCCACCATTTTGTAATGTATTAAAGGAGCTATTGGAAACAAAGCAATATCAGACATTAGAAAAAATAGAGATTATTGTGGATGGAATTGTGTTCCCCTAAAATATATATATTGAATCACTAAATGCAAAGTTGACTGTACTTGGATCCAGTTCCTTAAAAGAGGTAGTTAAGGTTGAATGAGCTCATAAAGATGGGACCCTAATTGATAGAAATCGTATCTCTAGAAGGACAGGAAGAGACACTGGCGTACATACATATGGAGGAAAAGTCATGCAAGGACACAGCAAGAAGATGACCATCTATAAGCCAAAAAGAGAGGCCTTAATAGAAACCTATTCTGATGGCACCTTGATTTGAACTTCTGTCTCCAGAACTATGCAATAATAAATTTCTGTTGTCGAGCAACTGGTTCTTTTTTAATGTATTTTATTATGGCAACCCTTGTCAAGTAGTAGGTAAAATAACAAAGACAATTCCCCCTGAAAGATTAGGTTCCTTAGAAAGATAAGGCCAGGAAAACCACGTCTTCCTAGACCTCAATTTGCACTGTAAGAAGAGTTCACACCAATTTCACGGTCCTATGGCTGGTGAAAAAGAAGGAGAGAACATTCCAGAAAGTGGGAGGAGCAAAGCCCAGCCCTGCACTAACATTTCCAGAAGGCATTTCTTGCTACTAGTCTTCAATAGAAAGCTGCGTCTATGCACCACTTGTTCAGATAGGGTAACACAGTATCTATCCAGACACTGGTGTCATGCCTGAGCCCATGGGTCAGAGGGTCGCTGTCACCACTGACGCTGCTACAGTAGGTATATGTACCATGGCAGATCTAAGGGAGATGGAGGGAGGGAAGTAAAGACTAGAAGTATATTTTGAAGCTTTTTCCCACCTCAGACAGCATTTGATATGGCCAGAAGCTAGATTCCATCCCTGTCATCCAGCTAAGGACAAGTGGGAAGCAGAAAGCTTGAGGAGGAGTGCTTCATGGATGCTAGGGAGATAGTCTTCCTGTAGCTCTTTACCCAAGAAGTGTAAGATCACCTTAAGCTTTCCCTAATGCAGAGGGCAAATCCAGGAAGAGGCAGAAAGGTTCACTGAGACCTAGAAGTGCTATGAACCATGTTTAAATAGCATGCAAGAAGTGGGCTGACACAGAGGCAGGCAATGCACTGGAATGCGGCCCCACATTGGGCATGCCCAGTGTGTGAAGACACTGGAGCCACCTGGTGGGGACGGGCCCACAGCTGGCCCAGGCCCTCATAGCTGCAGCAGCTGCTGAGATCTCCATGCCTCTGCAACCCTGTGACACCTTGGATGCCCAGCATTTGCACTGTGAAGCCCTGCCCTGGAATGACTCATCTCACCAGCTCCTGGCTATTCTGGGGACAGACATGTACCTCCTTAAGGACTCAGAGTCCTGGAAGCTATGGAAGGCACCCAGAGGTAAAGGAGAAGGTGACACTGCGTGGCACACCAGATGGGTGTGACTACCCTGATGGCACCAGTAGGGACACATGACGTCCTTTACCTGTGCCAACTGTGGTGATGCATGCCTGTAATCCCAGAACTCTGGGAGGTTGAGACAGGGGGATTGAAGTTTAATCCCAGCCTGCAAATTTATCAATTTAGCCCAAATCCACTTCTAAATAAACAATTTAAAAGAGTTGGTAGTGGGGGAGCTGGGGAGATAGCTTGGCAGTCTAAGCACCTAACTGGCAAGTATTAAGGCCTGGGTTTGATCCCTGGTGCCACATGTTGTGCAGGCTGAGACACATGTTGTGCAGGAGGGTCACTATGAGTGGAAGCGGTGTAGCAAGACCCTGTACCAAATAAATAAAATATTATAAATAAATAAATAAAAATAAAAGAGGTAGGGTTCTAGCTCAATCTGAAGGCCCTGGGTTCAGTCCCCAGTACCACCACCAAAGCACAATCAAAGACAAAAAAAAATGCTTTACCTGTGAGGATATGCAGGGAGCCCAGAGGAGTCAGCCACATAGTGAGTGTAGAAAGATCTAAACAACATCAGGAGTTAGACTGCAGGAGTAGCAGACCTAAGACTGCGCCTCTGACCACCATGGCGGACACAGTCTATCCCTCTCGGAGGCTGAAGCCTTCCGTTCATGTTCACTGAAGCTTCTGGCTCTGAAAACCAAACACAGCCCCACCTCAATTCGTGAAACACCCCCACAGCCTCCAGAAAGCTATGAACACTGAGGCCTCTGCTTTCTCACTTCACACTGACTGAAGTCGAGTCCTCAGGATCCACCACTACCGTTTCCCAGAAGTTGCCAGTCCACTGAGTTCCTAAAGCCCTACGCAGCCGTTCCCTGAGCCATGGTCCCTCCGTAGTCCCTGACTCTACCAGGCACTGCTTCTCCTCGCACACCTTCCTCGCTGGGATTCCTGCTCCTTCTCTAACTGTCCCACTCTGAATCTTCCCTGCTCCAGAATCATTAGTACCTACTAAGGTGTGGGGGACAAAGCCCTCACTGCTGTCCCTTTCCCAGAGTGATTCTCAGGAAATTAGCCTAGAACAGGAGAGGACTTGGAGCTTCAGGATCTTGTCCACTTTCTCTTTGTGGAAGTATCTCAACTCTTCAGAGTGCCACAAAATAGGGATTAAAAAAAATTAAGCCACCAAACATGGTTCAGCTCGCCTAAAAAGGAGCCTGGAGCTAGATGTGGGCTGATCCTATTGCAGATTGCAATGGAAAAACAAGCGCACAAACCATAATATAATAACAAACAGTGATTTAAAACATTTTAATATTGTAGCTTTAGTTGGAGAACCTCAAAGGAAATCCAACTCATAATTCAGAGCTCTGCCAGTGTTTTCCTGGAGATTGCCAAGAAGACGCGCTACGACTACTTACGCATTAATCATTTGATTTTTCTTCAATTACATGATAGATTTGTCCAAAAGCTCATGGGAGGTCTTGCTCTTCAGTCCTCATTTCTGCTCCCACTGTTGTTAAGAGCCCCTGAGTCCAGTAGCGCTGAGTCTGGCCCATTTTCCCAACTACACCCTTCACTTGGTCTCCAGAGGTGGGCGGCAAGGCCCTCAGGGCCCTCGCTCTTCCGGGTTCTGGGTGGCATCCCACCTCATTCACCCCTGGCCCCACACTCAGCTCTGGCCCATGGGCTCCTGCTAAACTCCCCAAAGTCCAAACTTGCCAGCCTCCAGCCCGACTCCAAGGCCAGCATGGAACCTGTTGGGGAAAGAAGAAAAAGGTGAACGAATAAATAAATGCGTTCAGAGTAACCCCTGGCACTCTTGCTCACCAGAGTGTGATTATGTTGCTGCTGCTGTTAATCCTTGTGGTTGCTTTGTTTCCAGCGCTGGGGAATGAACCCAGGATCTTTGCACTGAACTCAATCCCCAGTCCTTTTTTATTTCTTATTTTGAGACAGAGTCCTGCTAAGTCATTAAGTTGACCAAAATGGACTTGAGTTTGCAATCTTCTGTCTCAGCCTACCAGAGTGCTGGAATTACAGATATGCCACCCACACCCCATTACAAGAATGCTTTTGTTAACCCTCAAAAAATGGCTTTTGGGGCTGGGCAAATGGCTCAGGGGCCGGGGAGATGGCTCAGTAGTATAAGCACTTACTTGCCTGGCAAGCGCAAAGGCCTGAGTTCAATCCCCGGTTCCTCAAATTAAAAAAAAAAAAAAAAAAAAAAAAAAAAAAAGGCTTCTTAGGGCTGGCCAAATAGCTCAGCAGATTAAAGTGCCTGTGCAGATGCAGGGGCTGGAAGTTCGATCCCCAGGCCTGCCAGCCCCACCCCTGGGGCACACTGAAACAGCAACTGAGACTGGGCATGGTAGCACTGGCCTGTAATCCCAACACTTGGGAGGCTGTACACAGGAGGATCACTATAAATCTGATCTACACAGTGAGACCCTGTATACCCTGTAGCCCTTGTCCTAAATACAAAAAAAGAAGAAAAAGGCTTCTTATCAGTCTCTACTGAGTAGAAAAAAATTCACTGTTTTTTGAAAGGAAAAGTGCAGAGCACTATATTTCTTTAATAAAAAGATGCAGATGAATAAGACTAAGACCTTTTCTAAATGTATGCTTGTAAATATTTATGTGGACGTGCATTGCTTTTCTATATTTGCAGGTTTTAATTATTTGCCTTAGAAAATCATCCTATAGAAAACCATTATTATTCACTGCAATAAGAGAAAGCTATTATAACAAGCTTTTAAAACGTTGTTGGCTTGAAGGACAAGAATGTGATTTGGCTCCTGTAAGCACTTAAGAGTCTTGAAAAAGCCTAAACAAACATTTTTAATCAGCTTTAGTGCTTTTAAAGAATTTTTTAATCTGCCACTTCAGAGACACTAATGTACAAGTTGGCAAAAAAGAAAACAAAAACCTGTCACCTTTATCGTACATTATCTAAATGTGTGAAAGCAAATCTGTCTCAGATTCCCTGACCTGTTCTGCGTGCGCACATAACAGGACAGAAGGTCAGCAGAAACTAATTTTATACCCTAATTGGTGTCATTGGCTACCCTAGGAATACAGAAACACAAAGTACCCGTTAAAACAAGAAGGGACGTCATGTAAATGCTGGCGATAGTAATTCTAGTGTAAAGCAAATAGTGAATTTCAGGCTCTATATATTTTAAATGATATAGAATGCAATTCTAGTTCAATAGCTTAGTCAAAGTGTAGACCCCTAGCCACGAATTACACACAGCACTCAGCTCTCTCATCTCACACTGCAGCTGTCACAAGCCACAGGACACTTGATCCACAGGCAAATAAAGATATAAGGAGCCAAGTTCTAACCACAGATACTCAGGCCCATGCAGCCAGGCATCTAGAAAAACTTCTATTTGTGGCATCTGTGGGCATCTTGGCATTGGTGGTGTATCATGAGGCGATTATCTGGATACAAGATCTGCGAATGAAGGCAAGAAAGCCTGGCTTCTCTTCCACATGTCAAATACATGGTCTCTATTTCATGAAGCAAGAAATAAATTCTATGTAAACATGCTGTCTATAGATTAAAACAAAATGTTCATTGGTTTTTGTGTGTATGTGAGGCAGTGTGTGTAAATTTGTGTGTGTGAGAGAGGAAGAGAAAGAGAGAGAGGGGGAAGAGAAAAGAGAGAGAAAGAGAAGAGGGAGAGAGAGAGAAATAGAAGGGGGAGAGAGAAATAGAAGAGGGAGACAGGAAGAAAGAGAAAGAAAGAAAGAAAGAAAGAAAGAAAGAAAGAAAGAAAGAAAGAAAGAAAGAAAGAAAGAAAGAAAGAGGAAAAGGAAGGAAGAAAGGTGACAGAAAGAGAAGAGGGGGAGAGAGAGAAAAGGCAGAGAAAGAGAAAGAGGGAGAGAGAAGAGGCAGCAAGAGAGAGAAAGAGGAAGAGAGAGAAGAGGCAGAGAGGAGAGAGAGAGAAGAGGCAGAGAGACAGAAATAAAGAGAAGAGGGAGAGAGAGAGAAAGAAGGAGAAGAGAGAAAGAAGAGGGAGAAGAGGTGGAGAGAGAGAGGGAGAGAGGGGGAGAGAGAGAAAGGGAGAGAGGGAAAGAGGAGAGAGAGAGAGAGAGAGAGAGAGAGAGAGAGAGAGAGAGAGAGAGAGAGAAATGACTGACAGTGTGAAACACATGACTGAAGAGACAGGGAGGAAGAGTATCATAATTACCTGCTTAAAAATAAGTCAAAGGGCTAGCAAAGTAGCTCAGTGATCTAAAGCATCTTTTTAGGTAAGCTTAGGCAAAGCTCAGGGACCAAGGCTCAATCCCCTCTCAAACCACCACATGCAGGACAGCCCTGCCCCCAGGTGGGCTGAGCCAACCACCAAAATAATAATAATAATAATAATAATAATAATAATAATAATAATAAATCAAATGGTATTCAACATTAAGAAGCAAACTTGAATATTGAAAAGGAAGCAAGGAAGAAAAAGTTATCTGCATAAGAGAAAACATAAGGCCCACTCTCTGTGAAGAGAGCTAGGAGAAACTAAAACCAAAAGCAAAGGTGACCTCAAAAAAGAAAGTAAGGTGGCATCAGGCGTGGCCATTCCTGTGCTGTATATCCCTAAAAATTTTCTTTGTTCTTTCTTTCTCTCTTTTTTCTTTCTTTCTTAATCTTTTTTCTTATTTTCTTTCTTTCTTTCTTTCTTTCTTTCTTTCTTTCTTTCTTTCTTTCTTTCTCTCTTTCTCTCTTTCTTTCCAAAGTCCCTGTCTAGATAAGCAATTGGATTTTTTTTTTTTTTTTTTTTTTAAAGCTTACCAGATTCACGAACCTGTATCAGGCCTGAAGAACAGTGTTTTAGAATGATGGGTAAAGAAGCGATGTTTTCATATTTGTTTTATGGCCAATCAGTGCTAGTGACATCTATTAGGTGTCTAGGCACCCTTGCTTCTATGCAGGCATCAGAATCTGCCATTGTGTTCTTTACAGTTACGTTGTTAATTTCTCATTTCTTGCCGTGAGAAAAGGGCCGCACTGTCATCGCTCCCGAGCCCGTGGCTCTCCAGGACTTGTCGATACTGAAGCAACACAGACTGCTGTGCATTCCCCCGACACCCTGTATTGCACGCCACTGCCTCGTCCCTCGTGGTGCTCCCTCTTCTCTCTGCGCCGGCCCCAGATTCCCACGGCTTTCTCCAGAGCTGTTATTGTGCTTTGTGGACGATGACCCAAAGGCAAGCCTTGTCTGGACCACTCAGGATGATGTGCACTTGAATTCATTTTTCTGATTATGTTAGATTCCCTTTGGGAATTGCGGAGCACAAACAGCACGGCACACTTCCCCTCGCGTCTGCTCTTGAACTCCTTTGGGCAATCGTCGTATCCCTGAAATGTGATTCTTCTCCACACAGACAGCTTTCCGAGCCCTGCCTTCCATACACCACTTCCCAGTGGAGTAGGATGGGGAGGGGTCATAAGTGGAAAATTACAAGCATTGTCATTTATGTAACGAACACCTATCTCTCACCCACACTGCTTATACCTGGAAACTTTAACATCTGCACGTTGATTGGAAGCGAAGAGCATCAGTCAGAGAGTTTATTGGCATGGCAGAGCTACAATTGTCGAAGCTCTCTGAGGATAATGACAGAGCCACCGGAAGACAGATGCAGAGGAGGCTGGGACAGCGAGTGCAGTGACTGGAGACACACAGGAGCAGGGATGGATGCCATCCACTGCCCCAGGGTGCTGCAACTTGAAGCTTCTGTGGGTCAGAAAATGAAAGTGTGAGAAAAGACACACAGACTCCCATGTGACCCAAGTCCAGGGCATGGCAGGAGACCACAGGCAGGAGCAACTGCTTGCCAGCCCATCCTAGAATGATGACCAGGGTAGGGGATCCATTATGACTCCGTAAGTAAGACTCTTGGACCCTTCAGGTATCTTCTGGTCAGCTTTATATGAGAAATAGGGAGTACAGAGCGAAAAGCATCCCTAATGAAGAACAGCAGAGACCACGGGTCACAAGGACACTGGTTCCAGTTTGAAGCACCCCCCACTTGGACGGCATTGCTGCCCCTGCTGCTCCCCAGGACACTCCAAAGCACAGACTCCTCTGGGGTGATTTGCAGAGGCTGAGACAGAAAATACAAGGTGTGCATCTTGAGAATGAGCAGCCTTCTCTACCACCAACCGTATGAGTTTATGGAGGTATCCAAGACAAAGCGCACTTAAGGAAAATGCCCAATATGCAGTTATTAAGTGGTTGAGTCAGATTTTAACCAAATAGCCTGATTACAGAACCTGAGTGTTTTGCTGTGAAATGATCTAAAGAGATCACAGACTTCATACTCTGACAGGCTTGGATTTGTGTATTTAGTACAAGGTCTCACTACAGAGATCTGACTTACAGTGTTCTTCCTGTTTTCAGCCTTCCAAGTGCTGGGATTACAGGTGCACACCACCACGCCCAGTCTCAGACTTGGATTTGAATCACAATCCCGACAATTACCAGTCTGTCATTTTAGATAAAGTATATTTTGCAGGACTGCTCTGCAAGGATCAGCTAACTTCTTCTGAAGGGCCTGTGATAAATTCTTGAGGCCTCACGGTCTGTACAGTCTCCGTCATAACCACTCAATACAGTTGTGGGAGTAACTGTAGATCAGGCATAAATGAATGAGCACTGCTGTGTTCTAATAAAGCTCAGCATAAAGACAGGCAGTGGGCAGAGTTAGTTCCTCAGGCTTTAGGTTGCCAAATACTTTTTGGAGAGCTAATTCGGATAATGACAATAAATAGTTGTCTGCACTTGGCAAGCATTCATAATTGCTAGCTATTATCATTGCACCAACAAAATAACTGCATTTTAAGCTTCTTAGCTTAGAGTTCTAGAATGCCTGCTGTTTTTTAAAGTATTATTATTTTACAGTTACATTGTACATGCGGAAGGAAAGTCATGGATAAAAACGGTTGAATTCTTTCTCTTTACCGCTATTGTTCAAATCTTCTTAAGAGTTATTTTCCACTGAAAACTGTCATTATCTTTGAAATGTGAGTCAAAGGAGCTGATGATAATAAAAGTGTCAATCATTAGCTGTACATATATTTATGAAAAAGTAATATCTCTTGGTATAGCTTTAATATATATTTAAAATGTTTCCCTTCCTTCATATTTTCCTTTTTTTTTTTTTTTTTTAATCTTTTTGAGACAGGATCTCCTTATGTAGTTCAGGCAGGCCTGGAGCTCACTCTGTACCCCAGGCTGGTCTCAAACTTGAAAGGATCCTCTTGCCTCAGCCTCCTGAGTTCTGGGATTACAGACATGCACCACTACTTCCAGCCCATTCCTTCATATTTTTATTAACAAACATAAAATAGTAAGGATTTTAGATGCTACAAGTCAACTTTTGAAGGTTATTTCCAAAACTACATTGCACTTTTTTAATGCATAAGGCTTTATTACAACTTGTGATTTTCATAGCCATTTATGGCGTGATTTGTTTGGAATCTACACATCTTTTGTGAGCAGCACTTCTTGGCATTGGGAGAATGTTTCCTCTTCCATTCTATCCCTGTGGTTCTAAGCAGCTTTCATTAGTGTCAACTGTCATGCAGTGAACACTGCAAGCATTACACTGTGGGCTGTGAAGTTGGTTGTGTCTGCTGGTCTTGTGTCCAGCTGTCAGGAGAACATTTGTCATACAGAATAGAACCAGCAAGAACAGATCAGCAGAGGTTATGTATGGATGCTTAAGAAATTGCTGTTCTCCCTGAGATCTAGCCACACTCCTGCCCTCCCATGGATCGTTTATGAGAAACAAGGAATTCCCCTTTCGCCTAACCAAGTTTCACTTGATCTTGGACTATGATATCACCCATGAATGATGTGAATCATCCCCTCTTGGCTTACCCCATGGGAAACTTCCTCATGTGCCACTCACTAGTTGTGTGGTTTTGGTTTCATAGACAGTAAAGAATAAAGCTCATTCAAGGCAGAAATTAGCACAGTGTTCTTTACATCTTTTATCCAAAAAACCTGATGGAGCCAACTGAGTCAATAAGAGAATGAATTGAGAAGAGCAGATATGAATTTTACATTTATCTTTAGTAACTAATACAGTCAGGAGCATTATACTAAACTGGGGGGGGGGGAGAAAAGAAGACTTCAAGCTATCTAGGTCCTTGATACACAAGAAATAGCATGGGTTATTGTGCAGCAAGTAGCCTTAGGATTTTGCAGTAAAATAGTATTTGGAGAACCCTCGTTTTTTAAAAAAGAACTGGCAGAATTCCTTATTTTTTATGTTTGTCTGTTTGTTTTGCTGATTTTTCTCAGATTATAGAGACCCACACGGCTATTAGATAAGTGGACAGCAGATATGGCTACCCCATGTGGCACAATGTTTACGGTTCTCCCCCTGATTTTTACCCGGCCCTGCCTCCAGGATGTGCTGAGATGGCAATTGAGACTGGGCATGGTGGTGTGCACCTATAATACCAGCTATGGGAGGCTGCTAACAGGCGAATTACTATGCGGCCGATCTAGCAGTGAGACCCTGAACATCCTATAGACCCCTCCCTAAAATCCAAAAGAGAAAGAAAGAAAGAAAAAGAAAAAAGAAAACCTGATTTTTAGAGATTAGCCTGACAGGTTCCTTAAGGGGAGAAGCATCAACTATCCACATACACCTCCATCTGCTGTTCACACAGCAGATGCAAGAGAATGAATAAGACCTCTGGAAACCAAAGAACTGGGTTAAAGCCCAACCAGATCTTTTCCTTGAGTAGGCCACTTAGTTTTCTGAGACTCCATTTCCTAGAAGAATTGAGGTAGTGAGATTACCTTCTGCAGAGGGATACGCAGGATAATATATGCAAAAGGAAGGACATAAAATCTTCTATAGTGAATAACCCCTTTCACTTTATAGCCCTTAAATGTTCCAGTCATTCAATATTAGCGAGAAGTACTCAGTCTATTTGCCTCTCCTTGGAAGAGCCCTGAGAAAACAGATATTCTGAGGACGTGAAACTAGGAAGTTGGGATATAGAAAAACAGAGGGAGACTTTGGTGATCTCTCAAAGAAAGACAAAACTGACAGTTAGAGGACCAGGGAGGGCTCTAGCAAGAGTGAGGAGGTTGTGAGGGAAAGGGCCCAAAGAGAACACGGAATAAAAAGTTAAAGGCCATCAACAGTTTCACTGTTTTTTAAAATCTCCAAAGACAGACTCCTGGCTCACCACAAATGTCTTGCTACCTGAGGGTAGGCAAGATTCCCCGTCATCCCTTCTAATAGTGAGCACAGCTACGGCCAGAGGGATAAGCAGAGAGAGATTCAGTGTCCTCTCCAGCTGAGGTTCCACACAGCCCAGTTACACCTGACCCAGAAAATTAGCAGGTCATGCTCAGGGACAACCTTAGTCTGCAAACCTCAGAGCAGAGGCAGCCCAGCAGGTCTTTCTCTGAGGCACTGTTTCTCTCCCTCAGTCAGGAAATGCCTTTGGAAGGCAAAGAGACAGAGAGCAGACACCCAGCTAACAAGTGTCTAATCCTTGCCACAGCTTGCTTGCACAGCTGCGGCAGGCGTGTGGGACACATCCTTCAGCCGCGCACTTGCCAACTGCAACACTCAGGGGGAACAATTTCATAAAGGGTAGAGGGAACCAAACACTCCCCGAGATTCTTTCCAAAAGTGACTCAAGAGTGCTCTTCCTCTCCAGAGTACTTGGTCAAGCTATATCTATCTTATTAATATTCTTCCACCAAGATCGAATTTTAGATGACAAACTATTTTTTTTCCAGAATTTTCTATCTTGTAGCCGCTTATTAATTACCTCTGCTGGCCTCAAATGCAGGACCTGAATGTTTAGTCTGCAGTTGTGTAAGCATTCTCCTGCTTCATAATTACTCTCCAGAATTACTTAGCTCCGAAGGCACCACCACAAAGTCTGTGCTTTCATTTTCTTATAAATAGAACATTATCAGGATGCTTTGCTCCAGAGTACAAATGAATCTTTATTCAATATGGGTCCTTTGAACAAGTTCCCAATATTGCATTACTTCTCAGGCTCTTCGTTCAGGAGTGCAGTGAGTGGGTCCTGGGGGAAGGAGAAATAAGAAAACTCACTCTGTTTTCACTGTGAACATGTAAGGAGCCTCATACTTCCTGAGGCAAGAGGACGGCATCCCTCCATTTTCCCAATTGACCTTGACCAAGTTGGCATATGAACACATTTTGAGGGATAGCCTTAGACATCCACCTGCCACACCAAGTATTGAAATTGAACTTGGTCTCATGGAGCAGGCAAGATGGGCCTAGGCAATGGGTCTGGACTCCTGACTTCAAGGGGAAAGAGGAGGGAAATAGGCCCAAGATGGCTCTGTGAAAACAGGGGGTTCAGAAATGATTTTTGTATGAAGCAGGTCTTCCATGGTGCATATAGAAGCTCCTATCTCCAACAGTCAAGGCCCACAGCTGTTTCTAGTACTAAATATTCACCTGAAACTTCACTACCACTACATTGGCTTACTTACATCAGAAGAGGGGCCTTTTGCCACTTTTCTAATTCTATCCAGACCTCCCTGCCTGGAATGCCCTCTTCCCATTGAAATCTGCCCCTCCAGGAAGACTTGCTCTCACTACCACTCCCAAATAATCTCTTGCATCTCTGAACCAACTCCAACATTGCCTTCATAAATTAACTGTTCAGTTGTGCTCCTTTCTCTGTCTTCTATTGTTATTCTAAAGCATCATTTGATTTTTATCAACACTTCAATTTGCATCCTTGCTGTATTTGAATAGTGTAAGTTCCTTGAAGACAAAACCTTGTCTTATTCTCTTTGCATCTCACAGCATCAACACACTCAGCATAGTTTAGGCAGATGCAGGTACAGGGCATGTTGTGCAAGCCTGTAATACCAAGTGCTTGGGAGGCTGAAAACAGGAGGATCACTATGAGTCCAATCTGTGTAGTGAGACCCTGTACTAAATACATTTAAAAAAAAAAAAAAAAAGAAAAGAAAAAGAAAACTCAACAGATCCTCTGATTTAGTCCACTTGCTACATCATAACCAAAAACATACAGCTTCTTTGCTTTCCCGGAAAAACACAGAATAAGGGGCCGGGGAGATGGCTCAGTGGAATAAGCGCTTCCTTGGCAAGCACAAGGGCCTGAGTTCAATCCCCGGTTCCACCAAAAAAAAAAAAAAAAAAAAAAAAAAAACAGAATAAAAATAAGTAGACATGTGACTCAGCCCTGCTACTAATAATACTTAATAGTATCAATTGCTAAATGATACTATTTGCCATTTATCAATTGATATTATTATTTTAGTAATTGCATTCTTTTTTTATTCCTGCTGTCTAACTGTATGCCTACTACTGAAATGTCTACCAAATTTTAAAAATTTTTTTGCTAGACTGAGAGCCAACAACTTGCTGAGTTCTTTGAAAGGGAGAATTAGTCATGGTTACTGAAAAAAGTATATATTCAAAGCAAATATCAGTGCATGAGGTTGCTTTTCACTCAAAATCTGAACACCCACTGAATTTGTAAATATTTACTGTAACTTATGGTAAAAAATATTGGCTTCCTAAGCTAGATCACTGCCAAAATATTTCCTTCCCACATGCCTGCTCAGAGTTCTGGCCTGTGGCTGGCAGCACACCCTCTGCCTTAACCTCATAGCCAAGATAAAGCCCTAAGTGTCCTTATGGGGGAGAGAAAGAGAGAGGAAGGGAGGGAGAGAGTGGGGAACTAGGAAAGGCGGGCAGGGAGAGAAAGAACAGAAGACTTGGGAAAATGACGAAGGCAACAGGGCTAACAACAAAAGACCTGCTTCCAGTGGTTTCTGAAGTCTACTCCACCAGTTAAACAAAGCAATCATCTAGCAAGTGCAGTGGTTCCCTAAAGAGCCTGCGCAAGGGTGACTAATTCACAGGGCTGACAAGTCTGAGGCTGACACAGGCTTCAGTCTACCCAAGAATCGGGAGCAGTCACCACCCCTACTGCAGTTGGAGACCTCATGACAGTCTTGTGCACACGTCCTCAGGAACTCACAAGGAACGCTGTGGCACAACTGGAATTTTCAGTGAAGTTTCACTACCCTGCAGCCCTCCTCATTTCCACCCCAGCCTCCTCTCCGCATCCTCCCTCTGCCCTCCCTTCTCTCAGCTTTGGCTCTCGAGCTTCCATGAACAATCTCTATTTTTATGTTGAATCAATTTAGGTGAAGAATTTGGCACTCTTCTAAGGAGAGTCACATGGAGAGAAAACATTCTCTCAGGCTTTCACAGAGAGCAAATTGGTCAAGACACTGACAAAGGATCTACAAACTGCAGTACAGGATTTCAGGGCAAATCATGAGGGGATTTGACTGATGTTGGCAGATACAAAAGTTACATTTCTTATTACATAGGTTTGCTTTATCTTGGTCTTAACCATCCAGCAGAAAAGTATAAAAATGAGGTATAAAAAGTAAAGCCATATTAATATGCTGAGCTATAAAAGGCTCAAGTCAACAACTTCTGGCATTGCCTGTCCTACGGAAAACCCACTACTATTATGGACTATTGGACTACATTGGAATATTTTGCTGAATTCATTCACCTACAATATTTAAATGGCAATGGAATACCCATCTCTGACAAAACTAAACAAAAAAAGGAGATACAAATGAAGGACCATTTTGTATCTGTATATA
>NW_004524596.1:6454902-6455486 GCF_000260255.1 Octodon degus | reverse complement strand
TCTCTCTCTCTCTCTCTCTCTGTCTCCTATGACAAACAATATCACTGAAAATGCCTCAGAAGAGGCCTTTCTGTCAGATGGGATTTTAGGTCATGAGAAGACATCTGAGGCCGCATGCTTCTGCTATGAAACCATCCAGATTCTTCTACCCCACTAGAATCTTTATAAAAGTGGTTGGATAGGAGAAAAGATTGTCTCCCACATTTTTAGACTCAATATAAAGGAAAAATCTGGGGTGGGGACCCTTCCTAAAAAGTCATTAGCAATTTCAAAACAGTGACCACAAAGCATTAAAAAACAGCATGTCCTCCTGGGGATGAGGCTCTGTGGGACCACATAGGTCACACATCCATGAGTAAGATTGACTTGAAATATCATTTACATAAAATACATGCCATTTGTGGCCAATGTTGTGCAGCACAATAATGATTGTGCACTTCACACTTACAAATGAAAATATAAAATCATTATATCATGCCCATTTTATTTTTTTTGCCATAGTTTTATTGATAAACAAATAGCAATGAGATAGTTTCAAATCAAATCGGTAGGACAGTTTCAATAATTAACACACTGCATACATT
>NW_004524596.1:6434854-6453117 GCF_000260255.1 Octodon degus | reverse complement strand
CCCCATAGCCTCTCCAACATTTGTTGTTGGGGGATTTCTTTATGATAGCCATTCTTTCTGGGGTGAGATGATATCTCAATGTGGTTTTAATTTGCGTTTCATGAATGGCTAGTGATGTGGAGCATTTTTTCATAATCATGCCCATTTTAGCAGCACAATGAGCCATGTTGGTTTTACTAGCTATAGGGTTTACTTTATTGAATAGTATACTGATTATAGAACCCAACCGTATAAATACGTATACACTGTCCTTAGAGTCAATGCATCTATGCACAACTTTTAATTTGAAGAGGTTAAGGATATTGTGACTCAAAATGACATTGCTTTAAACAACACCATCTATGACCAGCAATAGGAGCTGAAAACAAATATCCTTTTTCCCCTGTTTTTAATTTAGGACAAACTAGCTAACTGATATTGTGGTTAGTATTAAGCAAAGTGGTGCCATGACTTTTGGATTTTATAGGTAAGTGAAATTTCCAAGCAATTTAGAGGATAAAGACAAAATTGGCACATTTTAGTTGTGCCAAGTACGGACAGAAAAATCATCAATTTGTTAAAAAGGGACATTTGTGACAAAAAGAAAACCAAGAGCATGACCTCAACATTAACAAATTTCTTCAAGTTAAATGAATTTAGTATCATGAACAACTTACATCATCACAGTTTTTCCACATGTAAACAGAAGCATGGAAAACTTGCCCTCTGACAGTGGAGAAGCAGGTGACACTTATGGATCATGACACCAGAAGTCATTGGCTACAGGAATGCCTAGAAGGAGGACTGAAGTGTTATTTTATTTTAACTTGGATGATTTCCTTGAGACCATGGCCACTGATTCACTTTTGAAGAGCAACTCATTTTGATACTGTCATCCAGATGTCCGCTTCCTGTCCCTCTGCTCCCAGCTCCATTCCTTAGAGATTTAATGAAAACTGGCCTGAGCTCTTAATCTATGTCTTTGGGCCCACAGATGTCCTCCTCCTGTTCTCTGTGTACCTGTTCCTTTGTTCTCTCTTTGAGTATCTCTGGTTCAAGTTCATCTATCATCTCCATAACAATGAAACAGCGCATTTGATCCAAGCTGCTCAGGATGTAGCAACCTTCCTGACATTTGGTGGGCAGGTGTGTGGTCATCAGCCACTTCCCTCATTCCACTTCCCCTGTCCCCTTCCTCATCCCTTGTGCCCCTAGAACAACAGATAAATCCTCTGCCTCTCACAGAGTGCATCTTCCCTAAGCAGATGCCTGCATATTTAACGTCCTCCAAGCTAATAAGATCGCTTTCTTACATGAGAAATTCAATGCATTTAATATTTTCTTCATTCATAACATATTAATTAATTCCATATACTCAATAAAACTTTCCCTGCTTACTTAGGCTCTCAGTAATCTCCTTCTCATCTGACTTTATGAAGTGCTAAGGTTCTATACCACATCATACAGTTTTTTCTCCAGTGCATTCTGCGGGTGTTTTAAACCTATTTGTCTTGCCCTTCAATTTGGTTGTGATATATTTGTAAGTCAGGACCAGTATTTTCTACACCACCAATCATTCATTCAGCCAACAAGCATTGACATGTCTCCTATGTGCCAGGCAAACAGTACCAGTGGCAGTCTCTGCCCTTAAGAATCTCATCCTTAGGAAGTAGCGAAACCAATAAATAAGTAGAACCACAGTATACTACAGAAAGTGAGGTAGGAGAGATGTGGACACAGCACATGAGAGTCAATAGAAGAAAAAGAGGTCTGGCAAAATAGCTCAGCAGACTGAATTGCCTGCTTAGGCAGACTCAGGAACCAGGGTTCAATCCCCAGCACCTCACACAGTGCCAGTCCCACCCCTAAGGGTGCACTGAGACAACGATTGAGACTTGGCGTGGTGGGGTGTGCCTGTAATCCCAGTGCTTGGGAGGCTGAAAACAGGAAGGATCATTACAAGTCTGATCTGTGTAATGTGACCTTGTAGACCCTGTGCTAAACAGAGAGAGAGAGAGAGAGAGAGAGAGAGAGAGAGAGAGAGAGAGAGAGAAGAAAAGGTCTCAGAACGAGGCATGGAAGGTCACAGAGGAAGACCATTTTGCAAGGAAAATTAAAATACATCCAGAAGGAGACAAGAAAGTATGTAGGAAAAATTTAAAGTTCAATGTGACCAGGACCCAATGTTGTACAGTGGGTAGAAAGAAGTAAAGAGGTTGTTGGGCAAGCTATGTAAAAGCTTTCTGGGGGTTGGTGAGATGGCTCAGTGGTCTAAAGCACCTACTTGGAACAAGCTAAGCTATGCAAAGCACAGGGACCGCGGTTCAATCCCCAGCACCACATGCCAGCCAGCCCCACCCCCTGGTGGGCTGAGCTGGCCACACACACACACAAAAAATAAATAAATAAATAAATGTTAAAAAAAAAAAAAAAGCTTTCTGATCTAACTCCCAAAAGAATGGTTATTATCAATAAATCAACCAATAACAAATGCTGAAGGGACTGTGGGACAAAGTGAACCTTTCTCCACTGTTGGTAGGTGTATAGGCTGGTACCACCACTCTGGAAATCTGTGTTGAGATTCTTCAAAAAAATAAAACTAGAGGTTCCATTTGACCAGCTATTCCCCTTCTTGGTATCTTTCTGAAATAATCAAAAAATATCATATCATAACAATACATTCTTACCCATATTTATAACAGTACAGTTTGTAATAGTAAAATCTTGGAAACAGCCCAAATACTCATCAACTGATGAATGGATAAAGAAGATTTTTTATACAATGGAGTACTACTCTGCTATAAAGAGAGATAAGCTTGAGACATTTCTGGGTAAATGGATTCATTTCACTTAAGACTTTGAGATAATACTTTTTTTTTTTTTTTCAGAACCGGGGATTGAACTCAGACCCTTGTGCTTGCCAGGGAAGTGCTTATTCTACTGAGCTATCTTCTGGCCCAAGACAATATTCTTAAATGAAAAAAAAAAAATCAGAGGCACATGTAAATATGGTATGGTTTCTCTGGTGTGAAAAACCAAAAGTATAAATAAAGATTAAAATGTATAATAGATATTAGGAAATGGGAAGAAAATGTTCAAATGAGAATGGGAAAAAAAAACTAGAAAGAAAAAACAGCAACAGAGCTCTTGTAAGTAAAGAGGGAAGAGGGACTGAAAGGAGGGGAGGGGAATAGGATAAAAAGAGAAAGTAAGATATATCCTGTATTGTACAAATTTCCTGTGATGAATGTTATCACTGTGTATATATAAAATGCCCAATAAAATAAAAAGTAAATCATTACAATTTATAGTATTAAACTTGTAACAAATATTTTAGAAATAAAAAAAAAGCTTTATAATTTTAACTCTCTCATTAAGATCACTGAGCCCTGTCAAATTTTGTATGTGAGGAGAGGTCAAGGGCATTGTTTAATTGCCCAGTTGCTTCAACCCTGTTGGGGACCACAAATTCACACTGGTTAATTTTGCATACTTTCCCAAGGGATAATTGGAGGCTTGGGATTATGGGTATAAGCCTCTTGAGATTTCCCATTAACTCTTTAGGGATGGGCCATCCTCTCCCACTCACTAAGACTAAACCAAAACCACTAAGATTAAAAAACACTCCAGGGCGAGATCCTCCTCAGCGTAAGATCATCGCTGCCCTCCTGAGTCAGCCCATGATGATCCATTACTGCTGAATCATTGACCCAGGAGTCTTCTTCTGACCTTGATTCTCCTGCTAGCCCCTCCTATCTACGTACACACCCAATAAGTAGTGGCTGGCTGGGAGTGTCGTAGTCTCTGCCCATGCTGAGGTATTGACCTCCAAGTCTCTCTTGATGCATTACCAAACTTGTCTGTTTCTTATTTCATCCTTTTGCTCAATACCTCATACAAAGAGTTGGGGATCTTGGCCAGGGCCCCCATACTTGGCGCCTGTATTTATTTAAAGAAAATTAAAAATTTCTGGCTCCTAATAAATTTTGTTGGCACATTTATAGAAAAATCATGACATATAGATCTATTTCTAGGCTTTATGTTCTATCACATAAACTCTGTTGTCTACCCTTAAGCCAATACACACTGCTTTAATTACTCTACCTTTGCCAGTCTTGAAATCTGGTAGAATGAGATTCTTAGCTGTGCTGTTCTTTGACATTGTCTTCATTACTCTTTGTATTTCAAAATAAAATTTTAGAACAGAAAAGAAAGGCTTCTGAATTTCTCATAGCTGCTAGGTTCATTGCTAGATTTGTAATCTGTGCTTAACAAATAACAGTGTACCTGGGTAGAGAATATTACCATCTTCAAAGAACTTTTACATTCCTGATCTTTGATCTTACAACAACTCTAAAGATCAATGATATCTTCTCAATTTAAAGATTATAAATTCCAGGCTAAGAGAATTTTAGTAAAGTACTTCAAGTCACCTTCTTTAGCAATATCTGGAGAGACCCTAATAGAACTAACTCCGAAATCTTCAACTCTTTCCCTCACTCAGTTCATGGATGAGCAGATAACAGCCTCCATCATTATAGAGTCTTGTAGATGAAACAGAAAGGAGCTCTTGAGCCATAACACACAAATTCAAGTCACTTACAATGTGTATGACTTTTAGGAAAGTGACAAATTCTCTGGCCCTGTTTTGTTGCTCGCTGTCAACATTACATGACAAGTATTCTTCACAGAGCCACTGAAGAGATCAAAGAGTGAAAGTTACAATAGGATTACTACAAACTACCTCTAAGTGACTTTTTAACAGATGAGGGAACTTTAATTGCACATTACTTTTCAAAAAATAAATATAGACTTATTTTAAGTTATACCAAATATTTTTATTTGGCCCACGTAGTCTGATGTACCCTTACAGCTGTTCATTCTTTCTTATTTTTCCTGGACTGGACTTTATGGACTCAGTTTTATTTCTAAAATGAATTATAAACTCCCTCACACATGAATCACTTGCTGTCCTCATTTCACATCGCAAGGTCTATTTTGGAGGGTGCGGAGAGAGAATCAATGATTACAAGTTTCCATAAGAATTTGTTATTTGCTAGAATAAAATGGCTCCTTTCTCCATGGGCTTTGCATAGAAAGAACTTGATTAGATACACTATTTTTCAGATCTTTGTTTCATTAAACTGCTGCCACTAGGGCAGGAGAAGAGGACACGGAAATGCCAGGGAAATGTCAGTCCGATCTGTCAACACCCACCTCTGTGCTTTGTAGGCCCAGTCAGTCAGCCTTCTCTCCATTCAGAAAAACCAAACAATTCACTACAAATTACCTGGTATCTCCAAAATGGTGACGTAATGAGATACAACTGTGAAAATACAATCATAGCCCCCATAATAAAGCAACAAAAATTTTGTGATCAAATTTTTATACATCCCAGCAACTCATTCCCCAAACAAGCCCTTCAATCAATTAGTAACATCTAGCATGGAGAAAAGAGAGAGAGAAAAAAAATCACAGCTCTTACAGCCAGTATTTTCCACTGAGCCAGCCACCCCCTTTTTTTTTTTTTTTTCTTCCTTGAGGTTAATAGTAAAAGCTCTGTTTGTTTCATAATGCATTAATTCTTGCAGCTTGCAAGAAATTATTTTTGGAGGTATCATATTTTAATATAAGTTTCCATGAATCTTTCCACATGATTCCCCTGCTTTCAGGCACTGCCCTCCCAACCAGGCTCACCCAACAATGCCCACATTTCATACCGACTGAGCCTTAAGACAGGCCAAACACTGTATTCACCGTTTGGACCACTGCCCCAAGTGTTGTTGGGAAGCAAGAACATTCGCAGCCGAGCTCAAGTGTCATGGTGGTTTTCAGCTGGCGAAAGCATCTGAATATAGTCACTCAACTCTTCATGCTCATGAAGGGTGTTTCCAAAAATCTAAACTATGTTTTGAAACCTGCATTATTATAGAGCCTAGCTCCTTCCACTCCATTCTTCCTCCTGCTCTCTCCTTCCCAAATGGTTTCAGGGGAGGACCTTTTGAAAACACAATGAGGAAAGGCTGGCTGTTTCTGCCAAGGACTAAAGCAAGAGGCTGGTTAAAAGAAAAGTCACATTATATTCTTTCATATTTTGATGGACTTAATTATGTCCGATTTTATGTACTGTGTTTTCCATCCAAATGCCAGAATTAGGAAGGATGGATGTAAATATAAGAGTCTGTCTTAAGATAGAAAGGCCCAAAATACCCTACAGCATCAAGTGTGGAAGTCACTGACTCATCCAATCCTGCTTTCCTTCCAAATTCTAAGAGCTGTTGATATCTTACTTTTCTTTTCTCCTTTATTTTCTATAAACCACAATGTTGTAGGCAACTGAATTAGATAGAAATATTACAGGCAGTCAGACAGGACCAGGCCCTCAAGGAGACAAGATGGAAGACAAGGTGATTTTGCAACTTGGAAGTGACAGACACTCCCATATGGGCCAGACCTCAAGACAAAAGAGGAAACAAATTTAGCAACATAGTTCCCTAGGAATGGGCTTCAGCAACTGATACTCTAAATAGGTATCAATCACCCTGAAAGAGCTCTCCAGAGTCACTGACCCAACCCCTAAAAGAAAGAGACCCTGTCCAGTATTCATGCCCACTTGCTAGGTGACTCACTTCCCCATCTGGTATTGGACTGAATCAATTTTACCTGAGCCATGGTGTTTGTAATCTCATTGGCTGACCATAGTATTGCCCCACCTCATGCCCACCTAAGCCAGTTCCCATGTTCTCCACCACCTTAGACCCACCTCACTGCCTAGTGTTCCTCTATAAAAGTCCCTGGAAGAGACATCTTCCTAGGGATCATCCCCTTGGGGCCTCCCTTCTGTCCCTCTGTTTGGCAGAAACTTTCTTTCCCTAATAAATATATTCTCCTCATAACCTCCATTTGTTCCTAAAATTTGTTCTTCAGCTTAAGAGAACACGAACTTGTCCCAGCTACCTTTCATGTCGGGAGTTTCATTTTTCCAATATGTCATTGTCATCCACCCGAGATCAGTTTTTCTCCATGTCAACACTTCTATCTCTTGGAGACTTTGAAACAGAATGACCTATGTTTGAATTTTCTCTTATCCCTGTATCAAGTTAGAGTTGCTGAAGCTTAGTTTCCTCTTATATAAGAATAATGATATCACACTAATAGGCTCAGTTATTATGATGAGTAAATAAGTGTTCTGTGAGATCTACAACCCACTGCCTGACATAGAGTAAGTTCTCACTAAATGAAAACCATCACTACTATTTGTATTGTAATGAGGGTGTGAGTGAGGAATATGTATCGGGGGTGATATTTGACATGAGCCCTGATAAAGTCCCCTCCCACATTGAATTTGACAAGTGCGTGTTCTCTAAAACTGAAGAATGAAGTTTAGAAACAAATGGAGGTTAAGAGTAGAATATTTATTGGGGAATGAAAGCTTCTGCCCAAGAGAGGCAGAAGGGGGGACTGAATGGGTTGTCTCCAGGAAGTTGTCTCTTCTAGGAATTTTTATAGAGTAAAACCATTCAGTGAGGTAGGTCTAAGGTAATGGAGAACATGGGAACTGGCTTAGGTGGGCATGAGGTAGGACAATACTATGGCCAACCAATGAGATTACAAGCACCATTGTTCAGGTAAAACTGATTACATCCAGGACCAAACGGGGAAGTGAGTCAAATAGCAAGGAGACATAAATGAATACAGAACAGGTTCTCTTCCTGTTGGGGGTTGGGTCAGTGACTATTGAGGGCTCTTTCAAGGCCATGGAGCATCAATCCCTGATGCTCCCCCCCACCAGGAAGTAGGTGGCTACATTTGTTTACTTTTGTCTTGAGGTGTGGCCCAAAGCTGGAGTGTGTTTCTTCCAAAGTTGCAAAGTCACCTTATCTTCCATATTGTCTCTTCGAGGGCCTGGCCCTGTCTGACAGCCTATAATATTTTTAATTCAGCCACCTACACCAGTAGCTACTTCACAGGGTTCACGTGAGGATAGAACAAGATAATCCACAGAAAAACATTTAGTTTGGTGCCAGGTACATAAGGTTTTAAAAGCGCAAGCAGTATTATTACTGTTGTCACTGAGGTGAAGAGAGAAACAGTCATGTCCTTTCTCCAGAACACTAGGAAGTCCCAATCATACCAAGCTGGCAAGGGGCACTGCACCATTCGGTAGCCCTACAGACGCCCTGACTGCTGAAGGAGGTCACTGATAGCCAGGTCATGCCTGCTGTGGCTGCTGACTGGGTGTTCTTGCTTCCTTTCCTTTAAAAAAGATTGACTTTGAGTTTTCACAGGTGCTTTAGATTTATTTACTCACTGAGGCCTTTATGCAGTGACCTGTCCTTATTTTTCTTTTGCCCAGGGAAGAAGTAATGCTGCCTTCAGCGAACCTGACTCAGCTCCAGGAATGCAGCTTAAGAGAGAGTAGACCCTGCCTTCCCACTAGTAATGAGAAGAATTCATCAGAGCGAACATGTGGAGACCAGGCTTGGGGACCTAACTTGCCAGGCCCCATAGGGCTGTTGGTTCTAGTTTACCCTAACTGACTCAGTTGCCCTCCCATCACAGGAATACCTGACACCTACAGCAGCCAGGAAGTGTGGCTAGGGGGGTGGGGAGGTGGGAATTGGGAATGGAGGAGCCAGCGAGAACTGCCTTTCTGTCAGGTTATGCCCCCAGCGACCCACCTTTAGTCAGGCCCTACCTTCCAATAGGACCGTTAGCAACTGAACTCAGCTGTGGGGGACTCCACTGAGGAGAACAGCGTCCCTATGATCCCATCATCTCTTCAAACATGGAGGCCTTCAGGGGTGTTTTGGGCCTGAACTGTAACAGTAACTAAAGACAAGAATTGTACCAAAACACCTAGCCCATAGGGACAGCTGAGAGTCTGGGTAGAGTGAGGCCCCTAGCAGATGCAGTGTGTGCACATTAGAACACACCTGCAAGGTGTTATATTAAAAGAAATCAGGCTTAGCTCAGTGGACTAAGGCGCCTGCTTACGCAGAGCGCAGCGGCTGGGTTTGATCCTCAGCCTGCTGTGCTGGCCCCACCCCTGGTGTGCACTGAGAGGGCAACTGAGACTGGGCATGGTGGCACACACCTGTAATCCCAGAGTTTAGGAAGCTGAAAACAGGAGAATCACTACAAGTCCAGTCTATGCAGTGTGATCCTGTATACCCTGTCCTAAATACAAAAAAAAAAAAAAGAAAAAGAAAGAAAAGAAAAGAAAAGAAAAGAAAAGAAAAGAAAGAGAGAAGAAAGAAAGAAAGAAAGAAAGAAAGAAAGAAAGAAAGAAAGAAAGAAAGAAAGAAAAAGCAAGCAAGAAAGAAATCAGGTTGGAGCAGGATTAGTCACAGACCTCACACATCTGTTTCACACTCCCTCCCCTGCACTTCTCTAGGGCTGACTATACTAACAGCTGAGCTGACTGATAAGGAAGGGCCATTGTTCTTCAGGCCAATGTATTTTTTTTCTGAGTGATTTAAGAGACTTTCTATGGGCAAGATGAAGCAAGTTTCCCAGAGTTCTAGGGCTAGAAGAATTATCAAATTGATATCCATAACCCTCATTATCTTGCTTAAAATCTTTCCGTGTTTTAGAACTTAGTACGGTAGTAGCCAATTCTCTGTCTGTGCAGTTTTCTTTTAGGACAGCCAGGCAGTTCGTCAAGCCCCGCAGACTCTGGGCAGGTAGACCTTGTGTTTCTCTCAGGCGGCCCCTCCCTCCTCCTAGTTGTCTAGTGGCTTCTGATGCCCTTACTTGTCCCTTCCCCCAGGCCTTTCTGTCAGCTCCTTCAAAGTTCCTGAAGTCCCAATTGATTCCTTATATATGTAGATTGCCAAGAGAAGTACTCAATTTGCAAAGTTGCCTAAACAATTAAGCAAGTCAAAGGGGCAGATCTGGCTGGGCAGGAGCAAAGGCTACAGAAAGGCTGGTATCATTGAGAAGCCAAAGCCCTATGAAAAAGGGCAGGAGGAGACTTTAAAGAAGAGATCAAAGATCTAAGAGAAACAAGGGAAGACAGTGGCTAGCCAACAGGCAAGGCCCACATTTCTTCCCCACACCCCCTCCAACTCCTGGCAGTATCTGACCCAGCAAGGTCCCAGCAGCTCTGCACCACTGGCATTTATAGCTGGCCACTCAACTTCTACTACCTCTAGCACATTAGCCACAGCTACCTTTGATTTAAACACCAGGCCACTGACTCCAATTTTTTTTTTTTTTTTAATGTATTTGGTACAGGGTGTAAAGGGTCTCACTACACAGATCTGACTCGTATTGATCCTCCTGTTTTCAGCCTCTCAAGTGCTGGGATTACAGGTGCACGCCACTGTTTTAGGCTGCCGAGTTAGATAGAAATATTATAGGCAGTTAGACAGGGTCAGGCCCTCAAGGAGTCAAGATGCAAGACAAGGTGACTTTGCAACTTGGAAGAGACAGACACTCCCATATGGGTCACGCCTGAAGACCAAGACAAAAAAGAGGAAACGCAGCTACATGCTTCCCTAGGGATGGGCATCAGGGATTGACGTCCTAAATAGTATCAGTCACCTTGAAAGAGCCCAAATGAGTCACTAGCCCAACCCCCAACAGGAAGAGACCCTGTCCCTTATTCATGCCTGCTTGCTATGTGACTCGCTTCCCCATTTGGTACTGGATTTAATCAATTTTACCTGAGCAATGGTGTTTGTAATCTCATTGGTTGACCATAGTTTTGTCCTACCTCATGCTCAACTAAGCAAGTTCCCATGTCTTCTCCACCACCTTAGACCTACCTCACCACATGGTTTTCTTCTATAAAAGTCCCTAGAAGAGACAACTTCCCAGGGAACTAACCACTCGGACCCCCCTCCTGTCCCTCTTTCAGACAGGAGCTTTGTTTCTCTCAATAAATATATTCTGCTCATAACCTCCATTTGTTCCTAAAATTCATTCTTCAGTTTTAGAGAACATGAATTTGTGCAGGTCAGGTCCAGAGATCCTTTTTCCTTATGTCATTTGGAGGTTCCCTATATTGTTTGGAGATCACCCACCCAAGACCAGTTTTTATCCCTGTATCATTTGGTCTCACTACACAGATCTGACTCGTAGTGATCCTCCTGTTTTCAGCCTCCCAAGTGCTGGGATTACAGGTACATGCCACCATGCCCAGTCTCAATCACTGTCTCAGTGCGCCCTTGGGGCAGGGCTGGCATGGCTTACCAGGGATCGAACCCTTAAATGTCCCTTAAACACCAGGCCATTGATATGTGACTTCCAGATGTGGAACTTGTAGTGGGAATGTCAGCTTGGGTCATTTAAAACATGACCCCAGGAGTACTTTCTAGAAGGGGGAAGGTAACCAGATCAGAAAAGGCCAGAGCTGTATTCAGAGGTACCCAGCAAGAGAATCTCTTGAGCTACCATAGGCAGAGAGAGCCCTATGCCCCATTACTTGAAGGCCACCGAGCAAGGACTCTCCCTGACCCTCCTCTTCCCTTTCCGCTGCCTCAGTCCTGGGGTATGCAAGGCAACCCCACGAACCAAAGGAGAATCGTGAATGTGCTCTGTGAGAAACATACATAGGGACTTTCACACGAGTGTCCAGGCCAATGCCAACCCATGCGTAGAACAGAGCCTCCGCTGCTGTGGTGGGGACTGCTGTTTTACTACAAATAAGATGCATTTTGAAGCTAAATATAACGAGAGGGCTTTTTCTTGTTGTACAAGAATGATTAATAAAGAGGATGCTATCTACACAAGATGTCATCTGAAGACAGCAAAATGGGATGTGTTACAGCAGCCTTGAAAAAAGTATTCCTGGGGGCGGGGAGGTGGCTCAGTGGAATAAGCACTTCCCTGGCAAGCGCAAGGGCCTGAGTTCAATCCCCGGTTCTGCAAAAAAAAAAAAAAAAAAAAAAAAAAAAAGTATTCCTTCAGTATTCAGCAGCTCAAACTCCGTATGGTCAGTACATATGCTGGCGTTCCTGGGTGCAGGCACCTCAGGGTGGCATCTCCTAGAATCGGAGCTGGCCAGGGAGACATGAATAAGACAGCAGCTCAATCTAGAAAGTTGCCTTGGCCAAGTTTGGTGATTTCTGTGATAACAGAGGAGGGGCAGCTCCTTTTTTCTCTGCTTCACTTCGGTCCCTTTCTTTTCCAAGATCTCCTGATATTGATCACAGCCAGCCCAACTGACCCTCTGTGCTGCTGATCAAAAGTTTTAAGATTTTGTTTCATTTCTTTTCTTTTTTTTTTTTTTTTTTTTTTGAGACAGAGTCTTGCTGTGTACTTTAGGCTGGCCCACTCTGCAGCCCAGAATGAACTCAAACTCACAGCGACCCTCCTGCCTCGGCCTCCCAAGAGTTTTAAGGTTTTCATTTTTCTTTCAGAGGTTGAACTTTCAGAAAATATGCAAAGCATCCTTGTGCTACCAAGTCATATTCTGAACCAAACATGGGTGTCAGGCAGATAAAGACAAAACGCTTTTGTTATTGACACTGCCACTGGAGACTGTGGCTTAAATGGCAAGTGAGTATGCCAGCATCGCACCCCAAAATACAGTCTGTCAACAGCAACGCTGGACAATCATGAATAGAAAGATTTGTTCAGATAGTGTTTGTGGGCAGGATATCATGTCTGCATCTTGTACTATGAGTAACCACTAAGAAGACAACAATATGCAATGTATTAAGTATTGAAACTGTCCTACTAATCTGGTTTTTCTTTTTTTTTTTTTTTTTTTTTTTTGCGGAACTGGGGATTGAACTCAGGCCCTTGTGCTTGCCAGGCAAGGGCTTATTCTACTGAGCCATCTCCCCGGCCCCCATACTAATCAGTTATGAAACTGTCTCATTGTTACTTGTTTCTCAATAAAATTATTTTTTAAAAAAAACACTGGACAATCAAATCTTCTACAGAGGAGTCTATCCTATCCTGTTAAAGCCAGCTTCTGAGGTAGGCTCCCCCAAATGCAGAGAGGAGAGGAGGGTGCCCAGCCCATCCTTCTCAGGCACCTCTGCCAAGTGCCCCCATCAGATAAACCACTCTTCTTCCTCTAGAGGGGAAGGAAGGAGCAGAGATGTTCAAAGCACGGAGTTCTTCCTACAGGGAATTGAGAGAAGGATGTGACCCTGCATTTCCCTAGGGAGGGCATGGGGACAGGCAGGACCAGAGAAGGATGTGACCCGCTCCTCCTGATGCCACTTAAATCTTACCACCAAGGACATCAGAGCTGCACTCCTCTGGTTGCAGAGGATGGAGGAGCAAGAGGCCACGTGTTCCACACCCCTCACCCATGTTGCATCCTGAGCTGGCTCAGAGACCCCAGTCAAACGTCCTTGAAAACCACTGTCTCAGGTTCCCTGGTTTCAGCAGTCTTTGCCTGGACCTAGAACATGCTGCTGAGATGAGGCACCGATGTTTGGCAGGTGTAAGTTCTGCAGGTGGATATGCAGCTGTCAGAGTTCTCTGCTTGGTGCCGCTGCCCCACTGGCTCCTGCACAATCTGTGGGCATCTCTCTGCCTGGAAACCTGGTCCTGCCTGTTCCCATGGCCTCCCTGGGGAAATGCAGGAGGGAAGGAAAAGCAAGCCTGCTCACTGGGCCTCCACCCATTCAAAAGCAGAGTTGGGCCTGGGGGGGATGGAGGGCTCTTTCTTGGAGCCCCAGCTGGCCTGCTGTGCCTCGTTCTGAATCAGTTCCATAAATCGCTATTATCTGCTTATTTGACCAGAATAACAATTCCTGGGAAAGATGGAAAATGAATGTTCTCTGACTGGGGAGAAAAAATTAGGGCAAAGCTAGGTGGATTCATATTATTGGATGTTTACTTCCACCCTCTGGATCAGAAGCTTTTTCCTTTGGCTATGTGTCAGGGCACAAAGAAAAATCTGATATTTCTTTGATAAACTAATGAAAGAAATAGTCACTTTCTCTTTGATAATGCATATAAACACCATGTGCAGTCCATGTATATACATGAGTGTGTGGGTGTATAAGTTACACATATGCAGTATTTTTATAAAAGTATAGAGAAGTACCATATGTACTTATAATGGGCTTGCTGGTTAGCTCAGATGTTTAAAGCACCTGCTTGGACAAACTCAGTCAGGCACAGGGGACCACGGTTCGATCCCCAGCTCCACATGCCACACCAGATTCACCCTTAAGGCAACCTGAGCCAGCCACAAAAAAAAAAAAAAAAATCCTTCTCAAAAAAAAATCCTATAAGTGCTTATATATTATATATGCCATATATGAAAACAGTTGTTTATATATAATATGTTATATATAAAAACTGCTGTGTTATATACACCTTTATTTTTATATACACTGTGTTATTATGTATATATACTCTATAAAGATATATGTTTCCTAGAATAAGAACATCTTTAAATTATAGAGTTTTAGAAATACGGTATACATGGATAATTAATTAAATCAGCCAAAAAAATTGTTGCTCTAGCTTTTATATTAAGTCTGAGTTTCCAGCCAGCCTAGATAAAAGAGAAGCACCAGGAAAAGTAATCATTTATTGAGAACTAGGCATTTTTAAATTTTAATTTCTATTAGTAGATGTTTGCAGTACATAATGATTGGGCTCATCGTGGGAAGTTGGTGCAGGCGCACAACGCATCTTCATTCTCTTTATGCCTTCTGCATGTTAAGAAACATGAAGTGAACTGGGCCTGGTGGCACACATCTGGAACTACTCAGGAGGCTGAGGCAGGAGGATCAAGAGTGAGAGGCTAGCCTGACCTACACAGCGAAAGCTTATCCAAAATAAAAATGAAAAGATGTACAAAACATGATCTTCCTGCTTCAAAGGAAAGATGAATTTCATTGAGTATTCAGAGGTTGAGGTGAGAGAATGCTGCTATGGGCTGCGTGTTCCATGCTGTAGGTGGGGTCCAGTCCGTGGGAAACAATCCCCGATGTTAGGGGACAGCACCGCGTGTGGGGCAACACATCGGAGGTCCAGCGACGCATCCCAGGCAGTGCTGGCGGCCTGCGGCCTGTGATGCGCCATCATGAGCTCTGTCAGCGACTGAGGAGCGCATCTGGGAAGAGCCCCAGCCCTCAGGGCCACTTGGGCGGTTTTATCTTTTCAAGGCGAACTTCTAAGAGTACAGAGAGGTGAACAGAGCCAGTGCGTTCCTTCTGCAGAACAATCAATTCCAGAACAGCTTCTGGATTTTACACTTCCCTCAGTTTCCCTCAGAAACTTCTATTTGCATTTTGGCTGGCCTCTTACCGTCATCAAGGTCATCCTTGGGAGCGCTCTTTCATGCAGAGCACCTCCCTCTGCTAATTCCGTGGGATTCAGCTGCTGTTGAGATCATTTCCTTTCACCTGCTCAGAAAGAAAACCTGTGGCCTGACTTTACCACCTCTCAATTTCCACCTGCACAGAGATTTAAAAATCGCTTGCCAATAGGAGACATAGGCTATAAGATTACCTACCTGAATAATTTCCCATCCTTCCAAAAATGTGTCTACAGGAAAGCCAGTTCCATCTGTTTTTTTTCTTTTTCTTTCTTCTTTCTTTCTTTCTTTCTTTCTTTCTTTCTTTCTTTCTTTCTTTCTTTCTTTCTTTCTTTCTTTTTCTTCTTCTTCCTTCCTTCCTTCCTGCCTGCCTTCCTTCCTTCCTTCCTTCCTTCCTTCCTTCCTTCCTTCCTTCCTTCCTTCCTTTCTTTCTTGTATTTTTAGGGAATGGTCTACAGGGTGTTCAGAGTCTCACTACTAGATCGGACACATAGTGATCCGCCTGTTTACAGCCTCCCAAGAGCTGGGATTACAGGCAAGTGCCACCATGCCCAGTCTCAATTGCTATCTTAGTGCGCCCTGGAGGCAGGGCTGGTCCAGCAGGCCCAGGGATCAAAAACACACCTCACCCCCCCATCTCTCCACCCCTCCACCCCCCACTCCCCCAGTACCCTACCCCCCATGCCTGCTTGCAGGAACTTTAATTCACTGAGCTATTTGGCCCACCCCAGACCCTCTGATAGAAATTCCTGCCTTCCAAAAGATGGTGGTCTTTTGGTTTAACAAGATTTCAAGATATCACACAGGAAATTACAGGATAAGGCCTACCCCCAAACTTTTGCTGCAATAACAAGTAATCATTGATGAATATCATCAGAGGCATATCTCTTTAGCACATATACATTCTTATTTGACAAACACTGTGAAGCACTTATCATATGCCAGTACTTGCTTAAAATGCCCTCCTTTAGAATCTGATTATCAAGTTTTTAAAGATTCTACAATGTATAAAAACAATGTGAGGATCACTGTTTTAAATTCTTTTCACCTACAGTAAGACATGAATTTTCTGATAATCAATTGATGATGAGGCCTCGGGCCTTGGAGGTCTTCAATGGTCCTCTCTAAAGCGTGATGATAAAATTCACCCAGATCAGAGATTATCTGCCACTAAGAGTCTAGCTGCCTCCTACTGAATGTTTGTACTTAGACTCTGAATTTTTTCTTTTATTAAATCATTCCACTTACAGAAGGGCCAACTGCACTATTCCTGATACAGATAATAGCTTGAATTTGGCAGACTGTTGAGATTCTTTCATTGTATTCTGCCAAATTTGGAATGGTTTGTATTACAGAAGGCCCCTCTGTTATACAAAGGAAATTGCTGGCAGGTTTTCTTGAAAGTACACTTAAAAGTGACATCTGATTACACTAATTCATAAATTAAAGTCTGAGCCTTTACAGTGGTGATAGCTCATACAGCCTCCATTGTTGGCAGAGGCATCTTTCAAGACATTCATTTGTTCTCAGGGTAAGGTCTGGTCAACACTTCCTGCTGAGTTCCTTTGTATTCACAAAGCTGTACTAAGTGATAAGACTTCCAGCCCTCACTGAGCTGTTTGACCAGTCCTCTGTAAGCAAAACAGACACGGACAAGATTAAGAGAATAACTCAAGAGATTCTTTTGCTTAGGAAAACCTAATCCAAGTTATGAATTCTTCAGTCTTCATGGAATGTTCTTCAGTCAATAAAACCAAATTCACTCATCATATTATCTTAGCACAGATTTACTTTATATTTTTAAATTCATAATTTCTTTTCCTAGTATACACCTTCAACAGATTACTTAGGAGAAAATTTAGTAGATGGCATCATAATTCTCCCCCACTCAGCCCCACTTTTCTCTCTGAGGTCTGGGGATGGATAAAGTTCCTATGTTCTTTCTTATCCTCCTTCCCCCACAGTGCATTCATGGTGAGTTTGGGCTAGAGTTCAGAGCTCTAAATTTAGAGCATACACAGGACCCAGAGAGGAAGAGCCTTGGAACTTAGAGTTGGCCACAATAGACATCAATGAGTTATGGCTTCTGTATGGTTGCCTGAGAATGTACCCATTGTTTCTCACTGAAAATTTAGCCTAGCAGCAGAGTCATAGGAGAGAAGAGAGGTTAGGGAAATATTTGGAAGATAAAATAGAATTTAGTAATTCAAGCAATGAAGGAGAAATTACAGACACTGAATTCTAGCTCTCATAATGGGTTAAAAATGTAGTAAAGTCACAAACTAAGAGTATACAAGATTAGGAAGTGTGTGTGTGTGTGTGTGTGTGTATTTGAGAGCATCACAGAGCAATGAAGATAGCTAAGAGTTGAAGGACCAAAATTATGGCCAGGGGCTGGGGATGTAGCTCAACAGCACAGTACCTGCCTAGCAAGCACAAGGCCCAGAGTTCAATTCCCAGTACCAAAAAAGAAAATAGTAAAAATAAAACCAAAAAAAGTTCCTTTGGGAAAACAAACAAACAAACAAACAAACAAACTTTGGGCTGGGGAGTTAGCTCAGTAGAGTAAGTGCTTGCCTGGCAAGTGCAAGGTCCTGAGTTCAATCCCCAGAACCGAAAAATAAATAAATAAATAATAAAATAAAAAATAATAAAAATAAAAACAAAATTATGGCAGGAAGAAAACTGTACTGTAAACCAAACAAAGATGCAGTTACCCCGAAGGCAGTTGCCAATGTGTATGCACAGGTAGAGAAGGTGAGAAAATGAACCACCCTTTTAGAACTTCAAAGGAACAAGGTATAGTAGAAAAAGTTAAAACCTAGACCTCACCAAGAAGCAGGATTTCTGATAAGCCAATAAACCAAGCTGTGGGATAAGACTTCTGAAGGACTTTCTCTTAGAAGTAAAGGTGAATTGGGATAAATGTCACCTCTACTAACACTAAAACACTACTTCAAATTAGAATTGTCACAGACTGGACTAAGATGATTTCTTTCTGGTTTAAGCCCTCTCTGAGGAAGAAAACATTATCCAGAGCTTC
>NW_004524596.1:6432564-6433769 GCF_000260255.1 Octodon degus | reverse complement strand
TTGGTGGAACTGGGGATTGAACTCAGGCCCTTGTGCGTGCTAGGCAAGCACTTATTCTACTGAGCTATCTCCCCGGCCCCATCAAATACTTTTTTTTTTTTGGCAGAACCAGGATTGAACTCAGGTCCTTGCACTTGCCAGGGAAGCACTTATTCCACTGAGCCATCTCCCCAGCCGCTTCAAATACAGTTTTTAAAAACTCAATAATATTAATACAGTTTTTTTTTTCAGAACTAGGGATTGAACTCAGGCCCTTGTGCCTGCCAGGCAAGCACTTTATTCTACTGAGCTATCTCCCTGGCCCCAACAATCTTGAGATTAATTTGGTTTTGAGGCAGACCTACCAGGGGAGAGGAGAGGAATATGTCAATGAGAGATTTGGGGGTTATCAAAAGGGTAAAATTCTCACTCTCAGGCTTCCCACCAAGCCCCACTTCCCCAAAACAGCTGTTTATCATTGGAGACTTCTATCTCACTCATGACTCTTGCCACTATAGAGGGAAAATCAAGGTGATAGCAAACAAGGCACCCCTGGTTCTGCTCTGTGTTGGTCACCATTTCCTGCCAAGTTGGTCCTGCTCCATATTACCTGGCCACTTGTTTTTCTGTTTTATGCAACGTCTTCAGCAACCTTTAATAAGGTTTTGCAAGGAAAGGACTTTGGGTCCCAGTCCCCATCCCTCACCTATAGCCAGAATCTGGACCCATTTCTCTCTTCCTTATTCTGATTCCATTACCACCCTATCCATTTCCTCTTTTACAATCGTCAGCATGCTCTCTGTTCTCTGAGTCCTTGCTACCCTCTAATGATGCAGTTTTATGATGCAGGATGACAAGAGCCTTCAGGATAGTTGGCATAATGGCCAGCAAATCTCAGATTAAAAATCAGTTTTTAAACTCAAATCATTGCTTCATATATTTGCTAGGACTTTGAGGTTGCACAGGAAAATGAGTCTGAATTTCAAACTTAAACTTTAAAGTTTTAGAATAAAAACAGCCAAGCTATTTCCCAGAATCAGATGAACTATTTTCAAAAGTTTACCAGAATTTCAAAGCACAGCACTAATGTATTCCCAACACCAGTGCCCTCAGTCTAAATAAACAGCATTGCCCACCAAAGCAATTTATCACTGGTATCATTAGGAACAATGGAATTTCCCTCTTTCCAGATCACTTTTCTTTTCTTTTCTTTTTTTTTTTTTTTT
>NW_004524596.1:6423213-6432439 GCF_000260255.1 Octodon degus | reverse complement strand
AAAGGGTCTGCAGGGTGTTCAGGGTCTCACTACTAGATCGGACTTGTAGAGATCCACCTGTTTACAGCCTCCTAAGAGCTGGGATTATGCCCAGTCTCTATATTGTAGTTTCTTATAAATCTTTATCACCAATCTCTTCTCAATGTCCTCCTTTTTAAATGGTTATGATGTGGAATTTATAACTAGGTCATCTGTTGTGCTTCTTGAATATAACTCTTGTTAAATCCTGTCTTAGCTTTAAGATATCAGATTAAAATGAACTCAACAGTATTTCCTTTTAAGGTATTTATTAAAAAATGGAAAATTAAAAAACCCAAAAGCTAGAGGAGAAATTACAAACAGCCACAAAACAAGGAAACGGTTATGTCAGTGAAACCAATTTCAGAATCTGGCAAGTAAGAAAAGATACAGAAGATTATGAAATGAAATAGAGGTCGTGCACCTTTACCCCTGCTCCAGCTTCAAGAAGTTGCACTGAGTTGATGAAATCAATGCTGGAGAAAAGCCAATTTATTCTTCATCTTTTTCCTTTTCAAATGAGAAACTGAGGGAGGACATGTTGGTGGAGGAAAGGGAGACACATACCTTCTGGCTCTACAAGAAAGAAAACTATAGTGGCGGCATCCAAGGACTCAGCATTCCCAGAGGAAAGGGGAGTATGCCTTAGGTTGGTCTTGACACGGAACCACGAGCAAAGTTCCAGAACAATGAGCAAGGGCCTATTTAAGAAAGAGCAGAAATAATCCAGCTGGCCTCTCTCTGCTGTCATTCTCTTGGGTTAGAGAAGAGTGGATAGAGTGAAAGTTTGTTCACCTAGTTCTGATGTTACAGGAAATGTGCTGGATTGTCATAGATAATGTGAAAAAGTTCAAAAGTAATGCTCACTGTGTCAAAGCAAATAGACTATCTGGACAGAACCATCCTCACATGAACAACAACATAGCAAATGGTATGTCAATCAAGTAAATTATATATGATAAGGAAGAAAGAAAAAGTAAATAATAAGAAACCATAAAGAATCCAAAGGAAAATTGTTTCACATATAAAATAACTGGAAAAGCATTTGGTCTGTATAAAACAAATGCCCCAAAGTCTAATAATAATGACTTATTAAGACAGAAAAAGTGATTAAGGCTACAAACAACATCATTTAAATTAATTGATATTTTTAGAAGCAATAAGAAAAACATTAGAAGTTCTGTAAATCACTGATTACTGTGCATCAATAAATCACATTATTGACATAAGTAACTATCCATGATGAATAAGGTTTAAAAAGAGAAATTAAAGCATGCAGAGCAATGGTCATGACTCATCCACGTGGCTGACACTCTCAAAGGATCTACAAACCACGATGCAAGTTTTCAGGATAAATCCTTGGAGGATTTGACTGACCTTGTCAGATACAAAAGTTACATTTCTTGTTATATAGGTCTTGCTTTATCTAGGTCTTAACCGTCAAGCAGAAAAGTGTGAAAATGAAGTATAAAAAGTAAAGCCACATTAATATAGTGTACTGTAAAAAGCTCAAGTCAACAACTTTGGACATTGCCAGGCTTACGGAAAACCCACTTCTATTATGGACTACTGGACTCTATTGGGAGATTCTGCTGAATTCAAGCACCTACAATATTTAAATGGCAATGGAATGCCCTTCTCTGACAAAACTAACCAAAAAATGGGGATAAAAATGAACGACCATTTTGTATTTGTATACTCAAAATAGTTAGGATAGATATACAGCTCCATTCTCTTAATTCAGTGAATAGAGATGTTTGTTCTAATAGTGTTTGAGACAGGATATCAGGTTTGCATCTTGTGCAATGAATAACCACTAAGACAACAATATGCAATGTATTAATTATTGAAAATGTACTAGTAATCGGTTGTGAAACTGTCTCATTGCTATTTGTTTCTCAATAAAAATATTTTTAAAAGCATGTAGACATGAACTCGTAATATGAAACATAGGCAAATATGATCCAACATCAGGATAATTGGCATCCTTGCTGTAACAAACCTAAGAAATAAACAAAAAATGAAACAAACATACCAGAGCTCTTCCCTGAAATAATTACAAAAGCTCTGTGAAGATGCATTCTATTAAACTTTATTTTCCACAAAATTTAATATAGACTATGTTATATACTGAATATAACTCATTTACATTAAAATTCAAGAATGAAGAAATAGTCCTTCAAGTAATCAGCTGTAGTAAATCATATATACTGGAGAAAAAAATCAGACTTGTTCATAAGTGTTTCAAAGAGAAAGGGGAATGGTTCAAGAACATCAAATCCCGCCAAGATGTTAATTAACTAGAAGAACTAAAGGTAAGTTTCCTTAAAGATGACAGAATTCAGAAAATATAATATGCATAAGCATTTCTTGGAGGAAAATATTAAAATATAATAAAAAGCATAAAAATGAGAACAACTAGGTTTTTAAAAACTCTTAACATTTGAATCTACCTGGATATTAGTCTAAATGCTGAATCAGTTGAACAAAGAATTATGATTATAGAAAAACAGAAATATCAATTCTGTTTTTTTAAATAATTTTATTGAGAAACAAATAGTAATGAGACTGTTTCAAAACTGATTAGTAACACAGTTTCAATAATTAATACATGCCATATTGTTGTCTTCTTAGTGATTATTCATAGTACAAGACACAGACACGATATCCTGTGCACAAACACTATTAGTACAAATCTTTGGATTCATTGAATTAAGAGAAAGTAGCTATATATCTATATTAACTATTTTGAATATACAGATGTAAAATGATCCTTCATTTGTATCTCTTTTTTTTGTTTAGTTGTCAGAGATGGGCATTCCATTGTCATTGAAAAATTGTGGGAGCCTGAATTCAGCAAAATATTCCAATATAGTCTAGTAGTCCACAATAGTAGTGGGTTATCCGTAGAACTGGCAATGTCAGAAGTTGTTGACTTGAGCCCTTTATAGCTCAGCATATTAATATTGCTTTACTTTTTATACTTTGTTTTTATAGTTTTCTGCTGGATGATTAAGATCAAGATAAAGCGAGACCTATATAACAAGAAATGTAACTTTTGTATCTGACAAGGTCAGTCAAATCCCCTCAGGATTTATCTTGAAACCCTGTATCTCAGTTTGCAGATCCTTTGTCAGTGTCAGCCATGTGGATGAGTCACAGCCATTGCTTGATTAATTTGCTCTCTGTGAAAGCCTGAGAGAATGTTTTTTCTCCATGTGACTCTCCTTAGGCACACTCTACATCATTGATCACTTTCCTCTGTGGGCCCATAATCTCCTCGGTCAGAATACTTGGGAAACAACTGAGTTACATGATGTTACAGTACAGGTTCTCCTATGTCCTGAGTCTTCACTGACCTTCAAAGACTAGGGCTGAAATGTTGGCTGTACTTGCAGCCCTTCTGTTTCTCTAATTTTTGGTCTGCAAACTTAAGTTTTTAACCCTCCAGAAGAGAAGCTTATTATTATTACCCTACAACATAGGCAGTTGAGCTTAAACACTACCTGTCTGAATATCAAACATCTTAGGCATAACATGGAACAGGTATTTTCCATCAAGTATTGATATGTTAAACTTTAAGTCCCTACAGAATATGAAGGAAAAAAATTTTAAATTTTTTTTAAATAGGAATAAATAGTTACATATTTTTACACAGAAATTTAGAAGTCTAACCATATACAGCCTTGTAGCAGAGCAGTCCTATGACTTTTTTCTTGCCTCCTGTTTTCACTTATTACCTTTTTTTAAAACAAACATTTACTTGAGAGACAGTAAGGCTGTAATTGGTATGACATGACAAGCACTATGCATGTACAAGACCAGAATGACAGTCATTCCAAGCATGATCCTACCATTACACATTGGTAACTTCAGAGCAGTTGTTTCATTCACAGGTATCAGCACATATAGTTAGTGAGGGTGAGAATCCTACCAATTAACTGCTAGTCTCAAAAGCCTGCTGAAGATTCTCCAGATTATTGCCTTAACCAACTTGTGCATATAAATGTATGGCTTTACCCTGTCATCTTTCCTAGATTTTCTCCTTGCCCTCTCTTCGTCATGTAATCCTCAAGTTCTTGCTTTCCTTTTAATTGTGTTATGCCTTTCTATTTGTATTTCCTCTTTGGAGTTCTTATACTATGGAGACTATATGATATTTACACATGTGGGTCTGGTTTATTTCACTTATGAGTATATCTTCAAGTAGCATTCACTTAAATATAAAAGCTTTGAGTTTGCCATTCTTTATAGCTGAGTAATACTCCATTGTATAAAAATACCACATCTTTTTCTCCCTTCCTCAGGTGATGGGCATCTTTTTTGTTTCCAGAATTTGGCTATCACAAATTGTACTGCTATAAACATAGGTACGCATATATCACTAGGCTATGACATTTTCAATTCCTCCAGGAAAATTCCCAGTAGGGGAATAGCTGGTTTGCATGAGATTTCCAGTCCTAGTTTTTTCAGGAGTCTCCACACTGATTTCCATAATGGTTGCACCAATCTACATTCCCACCAGCAGTGGAGAAGAGTTCTTTTTTCCCCACAGCATCTCCAACATTTGTTTTTGGGTGATTTCTTTATGATAGCCATTTTTTCTGGGGTGAGATGTTATCTCAGTTTTGTTTTAATTTACATTTCATGGATGGCTAGTGATGTAGAACATTTTTTCATATATTTATTCGCATGTTTAATTTCATCATCTGAGAAGTGTGTGTTCATCTCGGATGCCCATTTCTGGATTGGGTCTTTAAACTTTGGAGCCCTAATGTTTTTTAGTTCTTTATAGATTCTAGAGAGCAGACCTTTGTCTGAGTGCTCATTAGTTAAGATTTTCTCCAAATTTGTGGGTTGTCTTTTCACATAGTTGGTAATTTATTTTGACATACTAACACTTCTCAATAAGAGGAGGGCCCAGTTATTAATTCTTTCAAGTATTATCCATAAGATTTGATTTTTGTTCATGAACTCTTTGTCTACCCCTATGTCTTCAGAGTTCCTTCTACTTTCTCTTCTAGGAGATTTAGTGTTTCTGTTTCAATGTTTAGATCTTTAATCCATTTTGACTTTAGCTTAGCACATGGTGATAGACCTAGGTCAACTTTTAGTTTTCACCATGTAGAGAGCCATTTTTTCTAGCACCACTTGTTAAAGAGGATTTCTTTCTTCTGGTAAGCATGTTTGGCCCTTTTGTCAAAGATAAGGTGCCTGAGTGTATTCGTAGAGGCTTCTGCATCTTCTAATCTATGCCACTGATCCTCAGGTTTATTTTGTTGCCAATACCATGCTGATTTTATGACCATAACCTTGTAGTATAATTTCAAGTCAGGAATAGTAATGCCTCCTGCCTTGTCTTTGTTGCCCAGGATTGCCTTTGCTATTTTAGGTCTTTTCTGGTTCCAAATAAATTTTAGGAACAATTTCTCTAGGTCTGAGAGGTATGTTGGTGGTAGTTTGTTAGGGATTGCCTTAAATCTGTACAGCAATTTTGGGAGTATGGCCGTCTTCACAATATTGATTCTTCCTATCCGGGAGCAGGGAATATCTTTCCATTTTCTGAAATCCTATACGATCTCTTTTTTCAGAGCACTGTAATTTTCCTTGAAAAGATCTTTGACTGCTCTAGTTAGATGAATTCTAAGGTATTTCATTTTCTGCAGTGCTATCTATTGTAAAAGGTATTGTTTCTCTAATTTCTCTCTCAGTGTGTTTGTTATCTGTGTAGAGAAATGCTACTGACTTTTGGGTATTGACTTTGTATCCTGGTATGTTACTGAATTTGTGTATCAATTCTAGTAGCTTCTTGGTGGAGTTTTTTGTTTTGTTTTTCCAAGTAAAGTATCATGTTATCTGCAAATAATGATAATTTAACTTCTTCTTTACTTATTCTTGTTCCTTTTATTTCTCTCTCTTGTGTAATGGCTCTAGTTAATGTCTCCAGAACTATATTAAATAGGAGAGGTGATAGAGGACATCCTTGTCTTGTACCACATCTGAGAGTAAAAGATTTCAGTTTTTTCCCCATTTAAAATTATGTTAGTCATTGTGTTGTCATAGATGGCTTTTATCAGATTGAAGTAGAGTCCTTCTATTCCAATTTTCTGTAGGACTTTTAACATGAATGATTATTGGACTGTGTCAAAAGCCCTTTATGTACATCATTGATCACTTTCTTCTTTGGCCCCATAATCTCCTTGATCAGAAAATTTGGGACACAATTGAGTTACATGATGTTACAGTACAGGTTCTCATATGTCCTGAGTCTTAATTGACCTTGGAAGGCTAGAGCCAAAATGTTGGCTTTCCCTGCAGCCCTCCTTTTGTTCTGCAAACTTAGGTTGTTAACCCTCCAGAAGAGAAGTTTATTGTTACTACCATACAACCTAGGCTGTTAAGCTTAACCTCACTATCTATCTGAATATCAAACATCTTAGGCATAACATGGCATTTTTCATCAAGTATTGATATGTTGAACAAATTCTGACATTGCCAGTCAAGCGGAAGACCCAATTCTATTATGGACTACTGGACTCTTTTAGAATATTTTACTGAGTTAATACACCTTTAATATTCAAAGGACAGAACTAAACAAAAGAAGTAATACAGATGAATGTCCATTTTGTATCTGTGTATTCAAAATGGTTACATTCTCTTAATGAATAGAGGCATTTGTTCTAATAGTGTTTGTAGATAGGATATCATGCCTGCATCTTGTACGGCAAATAACCACTAGGAAGAGAGTATGCAATGTGTTAATTATTAAAACTGTCCTACCAATTTGATTTGAAACTTTCTCATTGTTATTTATCTCTCAATAAAATTATGGAAAAAATAAAAAATAAAATATTCTGGAGGGAAAAAAAAGCCCTTTCTGCATCAATTGAGATGATCATGTGGATTTATTTTTTTATTTTTTTTCTTATTAAAAGCGTATTTATTTTATTTTAATTGACAAGTAATTTTATGTTTGTGGAATACAATGGGATTTTGTGATATATAATGTGTATATTGTAAAAACAATTACATCATCTGGGTATTTTTCCAAAAGAACTGAAAACATCATACCACAGCGATATATGTGCACCCATGTTTATGGCAGCACAGTTTGTCAGAGCCAAATCTTGGAAACAACCAAAATGTCCATCACCTGAGGAATGGACAAAAGAGACATCATATTTTTATACAGTGGAGTGTTACTCAGCTATAAAGTCAGACAAACTTGAGGCCTTTAAGGTGAATGGGTGCAACTAGAGGCTATACTCATAAGTGAAATAAATCAGACCCACATGTCTCAATATTGTATTGTCTCCCTAGTGTAAGAACCTGAAAGAATAAATAAAATTTAAAAGGTGCAATAGATGCAGTAAAATGGAAAGAAACTGAGTATAAGGAATAAACAGAATATCACTTTGAAAATCATAACCAAGCACATGGTCTGTCTCCAGTAAAATGAATATGTTCTATGTGCATTTATTTCCAAGTTTTTTTGTGTGGAATATTTGGCTAAAAAATATGGAACGCTTCACGAACTTGCGTGTCATCCTTGCGCAGGGGCCATGCTAATCTTCTCTGTATCGTTCCAATTTTAGTATATGTGCTGCCGAAGCGAGCACGATCATGTGGATTTAGATTTTGCTCTATTGATATAGTGTATTACATTTACAGATTTTCAAATATTGAACCATCTTTGTATCCCTGGGATGAATCCTACCTGGTCATGACGTATAATCTTCTTGATGATTTGCTGTATTCTATTTGCTAGGATTTTATTGAGGATTTTTGCATCTGTGTTCATGAGGGAGATTGGCCTGTAGTTCTCTTTCTTAGTTGCATCTTTTCCTTGTTATGGTATCATTATACTACTTGGATCCAGGAATGATTTTGGAAGGATTACTTCCTTTTCAATTTCATTGAAAAGTTTGAGGAGCATAGCAATTATATCTTCTGTAAATTTCTTGTAGAATTAAGCTGTGAATCCATCAGGCCCTGGTCTTTTCTTTGTCAGCAGGTTTTTTAAATTACATTTCATATTTCATTGGCTGTTATTGGGTTATTGAGAGTTGTTATATCTTGTTGATTCAGTTTTGGTAATTTGTGGCTTTCTAGGAATCTGTCCATTTTTTTCTATGTCTTCTATTCTGTGAGAGTAAAGATTCTCAAAGTAGCTGTTTATAATCTTCTGAATTCTCACTGGGTCTGTGGTAATGACACTCTTTTCATTTCTTATTGCCTGTATTTGAATTTTTTCTTTCCTCTTTTTGATGAGGTTAGCTAGGGGCTTATCAATTTTATTTAACCTTTCAAAGAACCAGCTTTTTGATTCGATTATTCTTTGAACTGCTTTCTTCATCTCAATTGAATTAATTTCTGCTCTAATCTTCAGGATTTCTTCCCATCTTTGGGTTTTGGGTTTGGTTTGCTCTTTCTTTTCTAGAGGTTGAAGGTGCAACATTAGGGTGTTTATTTGTTCCCGTTCTGTTTTCCTAATGTGTGAGTTCACAGCTATAAATTTCCCTCTAAGTACTGTTTCATCGCATTCCATAAATTCTGATATGTTGTACTTGAATTTTCATTGAATTGTTGAATTGTTTAATTTTAAGAAATTTTTAATTTCTGGTTTAATTTCATCTGTGACCCATTGGTTGCTGAGTAGGGTATTGTTTAATTTCCATGTATTTGCGGGGTGGTTTCTGGTTTCTTTTGTTGTTTATTTCCTGTTTCATTGCACCGTAGTCAGATAATAAGCATGGGATAATTTCTGTTTTCTTGCATAGACTTAAGCATGACCTATGGACTAGTAGGTGGTCTGTTTTAGAAAACGACCCATATGTAGCTGAAAAAAAAATGTGTATTCAGCTGTGGTTGGGTGGAACACTGTATATGTCCACTAAGTGCATTTGTTCCAAGCTCTGGTTCAGTTCTACTACTTCTTTGCTAATTTTTTGTCTGCTTGACCTATCTTTTAGGTGTAAGGGGATGTTAAGGTCTCCTGTTAAGATTGTGGTAATGGATATTAGATTTTTCATGTCATTAAGATTTGTCTTATATAGTTGTGTGCTCCCGTGTTTGATGCATACATATTTATGAGTGTTATCTCTTCCTCTCGAATTTTTCCCCTAACCAGTATATAGTGGCCTTCTTTATTTCATTTGATCATTCTTGGTTTGAAGTTGAGATTGTCTGAGAATAGGATTGGATTTTT
>NW_004524596.1:6412878-6422203 GCF_000260255.1 Octodon degus | reverse complement strand
CCTTTTGCTTGCCAGGCAAGTGCTTATTCCACTGAGCTATCTCCCTGGCCCCTCAGTGTGTTTTTAATTGGGTTGAAGTTGTTTGGAGTTCTGTATGCTTTGCTTACTGAATGTCAGATTGTTTCCCCATATTTGGGAAGTTTTCTGCTATTACTTCTGCCCATATTCTTTTTATAACATTTGTATTGACTCCTTCCTTCTCCTTGATCTCCATTAGTCTCACATTGTTCATCTTTGCATCATGTTGCAGGTGATGAATTATCTTTTTCTGCATCCTAGTTGCTTTCAAGAGATCTTTCTTACTTTTTCACTAGCTGTGACAGTGTCTTCAAAATCTGAAACTCTATCTTCACTTTCACTCAACTGGTTTTGCAAGTTTGTGATTGATATTTTAAGTTCCTCTATAGCTCTTTGATTCTGCTTCATACAACCTATTTCTTTCCTATATTTCTCATTAATGATTCTATCATTTTTCTAATCTCTATTTTTTCTATCAGTGTCTTCTTGAGAAGCGGTTATTAATTCTTTTACTTCAGAGATTATTTCTGATCTGATTTCCTCTATATGCTTCTACATTTCATTCTTTACTTCAGACACTATTAATTCAGAGATTTCTTTTTTATTTTAGAGATTATTTCTGATCTGAGTTCCTCTATACCTTTCTGAAGTTGTTTCTTTACTTCAGACGCTATTAATTCAGATGTTTCAGCTGTGTGATTCCCAATTTCCTTTGTGCTCGTGGAAATTCCCAATTTCTTTTGCACTTATTCTGGGTAGGTTCAGGGCCTGAGATTGTACTTTTCTCCTTCTCTTTGTCATTTTGTATAGCACTGTCCTCTGACCTTTGGTGTAGAGCTTTGGTGCAGTTTTGTCCTTAGCACCTACTGAAATTTGGGTGCAGATCTACTAAGTTTGAAATTCCTCCAGTTGTGCCTGGCTTGGGTCTGGTTCCTGTTCTCCACTTCTTCCCCCCTGCAGCCCTTGGAAATGATGCTGTTGTTCACTAGCAAGATGTTGTGCTCCTGGATTAGCTGGGTAGTTCTGGCCCCTAGCCTCTCTGCAGGGTATTCAGCTGCAGTTTCACCCCAGGTCTGTGTGCCAGGCCTGGGCTGGTTTTGGAGGGGTCCGGAAAGCAAGGTGGAAGTTCTCACTTACAAGTCAGGCTTGGGCTGTGTCTGGAGGGGTGGTGGGGTCCCAAGAGTGTGGCAGAAGTTCTCACTCATGCGCCAGCCTGGGCTGGGCCCAGAGGGGTCCAGCAAGTGCAGGGGAGTGCGGAAGCTCTCCCACGCACTAGCCAGGTCTGGGCTTGGGCTGGGTCTGTAGGGTTTCTGAGAGTACGGAGGAAGTTCTCACTCACAAGTGGGACCTGGGCTAGGTCCAGAGGGTGGAGGGGTCTGGAGAGTGCAGCGGAAGGTCTCACTCACATGCCAGGCCTGGGCTGGGTTTGGAAGGAGAAATGTCATTTCTACACAATATAAGTACTAACAAATTTGTTTGTTTGTTTTAAACAATTTGTTAATTGAAATGTACTTATATTTGTTTCTGAAGTGACTTCCATTTATTTTGATACATCTTTTCCCCTATGGTAATTTATAGGATCTTCAAGTCAATATAAATATTTTACAAATATTTGAGTATTTTAGTGTACACCACCTACACAATACCTCAGCAATATCTTTCAGCAAGAAAAACACTAAAGAGTAAAGACTAGACAAAATTACTAGGTACAGTGAAAATCTGCTGCAAATATTTCTGAGGTAAGAAGGCATCACATACCTGTTTGACTAAGAAAACAACCCTTACAACACAGAATGATTTTATTTTTACATAGGACCTAGAACACTTAAGCTAGCAATTAGGTACTGAATGGCAGAGCAACAGTCCCAGCTTATGCCCTGAATTCATAGGGAATAGGTTCCAACCACCCGGGTTCCTTTCCATTGGTCCTCACAAAGTGTGCTTCTCTGGGAGGGGCAAGCTGGCATTTCAGTTGAACACAGGTACCTTTCTCTTTGGCTTCCTTCTTTTTCTGATCATTTTCCTTGACACATTTCAGGAAGCTCTCATAACTTTTTGAGTGCTTAACAGGCTCAATACGCACATCAATCCTCTTGGCAACTATCTTGCCCTTAACTTGCTTGTTTACAACAGTGCCAACAGCATGCTGGGTAACGCTGTAGACTCTTCCCATTTTGCCATGGTGACATGTGTGAGGATTCCTTTTTGCACAGTACCCATTCCCTTGATGTCTACAATATCACCCTTTTTGTAGATTCACATGTATGTGGCCAAAGAAACAACCCCATGTTTTCTCAAAGGCCTGGAGAACATATACCAGGTTCCCCTCCTCTTGCCCTTTGTGTTAGTCATTTTGGCAAATTACTGGAAGATGGCAGTTCCACAGTGCTAACAAATTTGGAAAGATATGGAAGAAAGTTTAAGAATTTTTACTAAGATTGATAAATATAGCCTTAAAATAATTTTTTAAATCAGGATTTCCACACTTAAAATAATTTTGATCATTGCTTTTTAAATTTTATTTATTATCTTGAAAGAAACTTTCAGCAAATAATATATTTTGTCCAAAGTAGCATTTATTTGAAATTCAACAATTGTCTTAGTTTCTTTTTCTAATATTAATTTCAAGAAAATTACACTCCTACATTGTTACTTCTCTATAAATGTCTTCTACATAACAATAGTTCTTCTTCTTCTTCTTCTTCTTCTTCTTCTTCTTCTTCTTCTTCTTCTTCTTCTTCTTCTTCTTCTTCTTCTTCTTTCTTCTTCTTTCTTTTCCTTCATCTCCTGCTCCTGCTCCTGCTCCTGCTCCTTCTCCTTCTCCTCCTCCTTCTTCTCCTTCACTTCTACTTTTTTTTTTTTTTTATCAAGAATCAAATTCAGGACCTTGTGCTTACCAGGCAGAAACTTACACTGCTAAATTATACCCTCACCCCAAAAGTATTTCTAATTGAATTCATGAAATGACATTAATATAATATTAATACAGTTTTCATCTGGACAATAGAATTCAAGTTCAATTTTTTTTATCTTTTTATTTTTCTCTATTTTTTAATGACTGAACACATAGTTCTACAAAATAACATGACTGTAAAAATTATCAGAAGCATAACATATACTGATATAAATACTGAATAAAGGGAAGTAAAAAGTAGATTGTTTTATTTTTGTACATTTCTGTACTGTTTAAAAACACATTATAGGGGCTGGGGAGAGGGCTCAGTGGAATAAGTGCTTCCCTGGCAAGTGCAAGGGCCTGAGTTCAATCCCTGGTTTTGCGAAAATAAATAAAATAAAAACACATTATTAATTATTTTCTAGTCCTTTTTTATTGCTTTGTTGTTTGAGAATGGTATTTTGTACGTGTGTGTGTATGTGTGTGTGTGTGTGTGTGTGTGTGTGGTACTGGGGATTGAACTCAGGACCTTGTTCTTGCCAGGTTAGTGCTTATTCTCCTTGAGCTGTCTCCCTGGCCCTGAGAGTGGTAATTTTATTTGCTATTTTCTGTATAGCTTCGTGTTTTTTGATGGAAAAAATTATTGTCTCTCCTTAGTTTAGATAAGGGTTCATTTAGAAGAAACAAAGACTAACATCTGTAAATTACTGGCTGGCAATCATCAAGAACGTCCGACCTTGCTTACATTAGTGGGAGGAAAAAGTGAGTTTTGGAAAGCTGGTGTCTGGAAGAATACTGTATTATAAACCAAATGGTAAGTGAGCACTTCAAGCAAAGAAATTCTTCTAGTGAACAGGTATACTATATAATAAACATCTTCCAAATGCGTTGTCACTATGTTAGTTAATGGAATTGATACAGTTGAGTGGGCCAAAATAGTGCCGGTTCTTGTGTACACAAGGAAAAGAATTGCCAAGAGCACACCTTGTAGTAGATATCTATGTTTACTGAAGATCACAGGGCAGCAGCAGGAACAGGCAGGACAGAGCACACAGAAAAGGCCCTTTGTAAATCAAGCTTCTAGTATTTACAGAGTTAGATATCCATTGGTTTAGGTGCTGCTGATCGATTGCCTCTCTTTTCTTATGTCAGCAATCTGTGTAACCTCCTGAGCTTAAACCTTAATAATCATTAGGGTGGTCTTGTGTTTCTGGTTGAATGGAGAGAGGGGAGGGGTCTCACACAACTTCTCTGTATAAGATTATGAAAGCATGGATAACCTTAGGGTGGTGTAATGTTTACAGTTGAACAAAGGGAGTGACTCAGCTCCTTTCTTTCTAACTGTACTAAAATCCTGTGTAATAAATTAATTTCTTTTCTCCAAAAGGAAAATGTTTATGGGCACCAGAAGAAGTACCCATCACAGACGAAATGTAAGAACATGTTTCTAGTTGATGTAAAGTAAACTTGAAAAATATTTCCAAAAAAAGTATGTGTGAAGGGAGACCATAAAAGGATCATATAATAGAGATCTCAGGTTGGTTTTGCTAATCCTCAAGGTCAAGTAAAACTCTTAAATTAAGGAATTAAGGGAGAAAAAAAGAAAAACCTTAACAGGTACATAGATGTCATTCAATAGGAAAAATGACTTTTACCGGACTTAGGCACTGTAGGATAACTATAGTTGACAACAATTAATTGAATATTTTTAAATATCTAGTAAAGAGGATTTTGTATACTTCTAACAAAAACAACAAATGTCTGAGGTGATAGATTTGCCAGTCACCCTGATCATAGTATTACACATTGTTTACATGCACTGAAGTGCGACACTGTACCCCATACATATGTACAATTACTATGCATCAATTAAAAATAAAAATATAAGGGCCAGCCAGGTAGCTCAGTGGACTAAAAGCACCTGCTTAAGGCAGGCGCAACAACCAGTGTTTGATCCCTGGTGTGCTGTGCCAGCCCTGCCTCCAGGTCACACTGAGATGGTGACTGAGACTGGGCATGGTAACACATGTCTGTAATCCCAGCATTTGGGAGGCTGAAAATAGGAGGAACACTATGAATCCAATCTGTATAGTGAGACCCTGTAAGACCCTATACTAAAATACATTTTTAAAAAACCCTAAAAATATATTTTTAAAACAATTGGTAGTGGATATTGGCTCCTGTAAGTGTATGAAATTTCCCCAAACCAACTTGGAGAAGCATGTCTTCCATTTACAGGGTTTCCTTATGAACTTACAAAACAACATAGTATGAACTTGGTTGAACTTGCAAACTCACATATGCATGTATTTTACACCTTATCCCTTGGGACTTCAGTACCTAGATTTTCCATCATTTTGAAATATTGAGTTAGTCAGGTTTTTAAATTTTGTTGGAGCAATTTTATAAGTCTATCACCTGTTCTAAACAGTTGTTTTCTCACGAAGCACAATGTACTCCCAAATGAAGAAGTCAAAATTTTGACAAAGTGAAGACTTCTCTGGACGCTGAGAACTTGTTTGTTCATCTTTAGAGGTGCTCAGGGATGCAGCCAAGAGTTCCAGAAGTCGCTGGCTTCTTTGCTGAGTACACCATGTTCCTTGGAGCAGATGAGTGTACTATGGCTTCATGCAGTAGCCACTCCTCCACCCACAAGAGGCACAGTGTAGGTGAGATTCAGATGTCCGCCAGTTATGAGGATTCCATAGAAAGTAATGTGACTGTCACAAAATGTCCTTGGGCCTCTCCCTGAAAGAGCTATGCCTATACCCTGGGTACTCTCCCTTTCTCTCCTAGCTCCTATATTCCTAAATAGGTTCTACTTAGACACCATTGTCACTTCTGCTTCTTCCCAACCCCCTCCTTCCTCCTCTGCCTCCTCTTCTCTCCCACTTCTCTCTCTCTCTCTCTCTCTTTCTCTCTCTCTCTCTCTCTTGTCTCTCCTTTTCCAGCTACATAACTGAATCTATCCTAGATTTTAGTACCCCAGCATCTCATTTCCAAAGTGAGAGTTGCTTTAGCTTTTAGTTTCTTTCTGCTAATTCTTTTTTAAGAAATTGGATTTAAAGACAGTGTTATGCAGAGAAAAATACATTCACATCTGAACAAATTTTAGACTGAGACATTAATCTCAGAAAAGTTAGACGATGCTATCCTTTAACAATTAATCTGCATAGTGAGATAGATTTTTTTGCAGGAAAAAAATGTAGTAGTTTTCTCCCTGAATTTGTTGCACTATACATGACCAATTGTGAAATATCTATGGAAGTTCATTCTGAGTATGAAGTGTACCTATTTCATAGTAAATTAAAGTAATCATTTCTAAAAATATGGGAAAATATCAGATGTCCTTAAGGCTTGAAGACCCAGGCCCAACACAGAAGGCAGGCAGTAAGTGGAGTTAATTTTTGAGTTTTGAGTAGGAAGTATCTGTAAAGACTTTCTGTTTAATGTCATAGGTTAAATATTACAGCCTTTGAGGGTCATAAGGTCTCATCAGAGGGGCTCAGCCCACCACTGTACTGTACAATTCCCTAGCCAAGAGAATTGCCATGGCTACTTTGCAGTAAAAGTATGGACACGGAATTTGTATTTCATACAATTGTCACATGCATGAATATACTTCTCTGGGTTATATCTAACTACTTAAAGTTTCAAAAACACTCTTAACTCCTGGGTGGAACAAAAACAGGAAGTGGATCAGATGTGGCCAGCCCAGCTTAGAGGAAAGTACGCTGGCAAGCAGGTGAGTCTTCCTAGCCCTTAGGCAGGAGTGGAGCTTTCCGTCAGCAAGTACCTCCTCAGACCCTGCTTCCAAACAAAGCTCACTGCACTCAGCGAGCTACCGACTGTCTTTCCATAACGGACGAGGGAGCTGTGGTGTGAGAAGAAGTAATCGCCATTCCCTCATTTCTCAGACACTGGAGCCCTGGGGGTGAGGGCTAATCAGCAATGACCAAGCTACGGCATAGTTTTTAGTTGCCTAGAGCTAACTGGGACAAACCAGTAGAGCTGTGAGCTAAAGGGAAGCACACCGGATGCATTCAAGCTAGCTTGGAGGATTTGGGAGGGAATGACCTGCTGCACAGGCAGGAAGGAGGTGGGGAGGGAGAAGAGGGTGGAGCTGTCCTAAAATAAGCAATAGCATTGGAAAGATGGGGAAATGAGAAAACGCAACACCCACACAGGGACGCTGTGCTGCTCAGTAACTTTACACCACAAAGCAAGAGGCTCTGAGGTGACGGCTGAAAATAAATGCTCATTTTGAAAGTGTATGTGGGACAGTGCTGCGTCCTGACAAAGGCAGTGGTTACGTTCTAAGGTGATGGGAAGCCTGCGATCAGATTCACATTTCGGGAAGATCACTCTGGACCGAGGGAAGAAAATGACAAGAAATTAAGTCCAAACTTTTTGTCGTGATAAACAGAAAGTGAGCCCCTCATAAATAATAGAACTTGTTCCATTCATTTCACCAAACTGATGAGTCACAAAATCAGATCTTTGAGTCTGTGTTCAGCGCTCTCTGCCCACTCAGTCTCACTTGCTCACCACACACTCCGAAGGGGACAGCGCATGTCATGCCAAGGTCTTAAGTACAGATCTGTGCTCATCTTGGAGAATGATATTTAAAAATAACAGCCTAGAAGCTCCGGGGTGGCTGGAGGGACGTCATTGCTTCAAGGGCCTTTCAGCTATAAACCTATGACCACAATGCCACATTATCTTTGTATTGAGCTAATAATAATGACTACTGACCTTTTAGTGAGGGAAAAAAAAAAAAAATTAAATTTCTTTACAAAAGGAGTTAAAGAAAAACAAGATGAGTTCAATCCCTGGTGCCACAAATAAATAAATAAAATAAAATAAAGAAAAACAAGAGGAGAGTTGAAGAGAAAAAGTAAAGCCTTTGGTGCTGCCAGTTAAAATTTGTAAACTGGATGAATCTGCAATGGGCCTAATGATGCACACCAGGGTAGGTTATAAGAAGGCAAAGCATTTTATCACTTTAAAAAGAGGATCGGAGCTAGGGTAGGACTCTTAGGAGATCCACATCATGACAGGCTGCAATTCTGTTCTGTTCAGCACCCTGTACACAACTCTCATGGAAATAACAGAGGTAAAAAAATCTTGGGATTACTTAATCCATTCTCTGTAGGTGACACACATAGAGACTGGAGATCTGTTTGGGAGTCAGACAGAGCTGAGTTTGGGTCTCTTCCCTGCCATTCACTTGCGGTATGATTTTATATCATTTTAGGCAAATGACTCAACATCTCCAACCCTATGTCACCTAAACATTTTAGGTTTCTTGTATTGAAATGAAATGACACATTTAGGTGACTTAGCTCAGTGCTAAGTCAAATATGCCTTGTAGGTGATCCTTATAATATTAACATATTAAACATTTCTAATTATAATCATGAATATTTATAGAACACTAACATTTTTATTTACTCACAGCTATACTGAATGGTAACTGAACTAGTAATGAACTCTGTGTTCTAGACCTAAAATTCCACTCAGAATCTCCTTCCACTTTAATGATGAATTTCAAACTCCATCCCACAGTCTTGAAGGTTTGAGGAAGTGCCCAAAGGAGGGGATGAGCCAACAGCACTTCAGATCTTCTGTTTTAGTCTGCTCTCTGTTGCTATATCAAAATACTGGAGACTAGATGATTTATAAAGAATAAAGCTTCATTCAATGCATGTCCTGGAGGGTGGCAAGTCTAAAAGCATAGTGTAAAGTACCTGCTTGGTGTCTGGCTAGGGTTTTTCTGCTGTATCACAACATGAGATGTCATCACATGGAGAGACAGCAAGTGGATGATACATAGATTTGGCACTTATAACGAAGTCTAGGTCTCAATGATCCACAAATACATTAAGCCAATCAGGAGGGCGACAACACCTTCATAACTGGACCTCCTTCCAGGTATCACCTGCAAATGCTGTCAGTATGAATTGGGAGATTAAGTTTCCAGTCCATGATATTGGGGAGCACCTTCAAATCATCTCACCATCTATGCTTCACTGTTTCCACACTCTGTCCTTAAGAATGAAATTAGAAGCAAGCAACAGAGCCACATACTTTGATACTTATTTATGTATTTTTATGTATTTGGTACAGAGTCTCACTACACAGCTGGGACTCGTAGTGATCATCCTGTTTTCAGCCTCCCCAGCCCTGGGATTACAAGGCACATGCTACCATGCTGGGTCTCAGGGGCCAGCATGCCCGGGGGCAAGGCCAGCACAGCATGTAGTGCCAGGAATCAAATCCATTCCCTGCACTTGCCTAAGCTGGCGCGTAGTTTGTTGAGCTATGTTGTCAGCTCATACTTTGATTTTTAAAGAAATGAAAATAGTTTGTGAACAGTTAAGCCATGTGTTTGGAAAGGAAAAAAAAAAG
>NW_004524596.1:6373479-6412729 GCF_000260255.1 Octodon degus | reverse complement strand
TTTTTTTTTTTTCTCCAGAACCAGGGATTGAACTCAGGCCCTTGCACTTGCCAGGGAAGCGCTTATTCCACTGAGCCATCTCCCCGGCCCCTGGCAGTCTTGTATGTAGAAGTGGTCTGCAGCAAGCTTGAAGTTTCCAGTCTTTACCAGCCTCACATTCACCGTCCCTCTACTCCATGAGCTTGGCCTCCAGCCTGCCTGAGAGAAAACAGACCTGGTTGCATCAATTACACCATATTCCTTCCCTGGGCTGCTGTTCTAGAGGTCAACTCTGGACAATCTCATCTCCCTTTGGAATTTGCATTTGGAAAAGATGAACCTGGGAGGAGACAATTGTTAAACCTATTGTAGAACTTCATGTCTCTTTGTACCTTTGATTTGCCAAGTTCCCATTTATTTCTCACAGAAGTTAATTTTATTCTCTGAACCCAGAAACATAGACTATGAAGAAAGGAATTGAAACATTTTGGTCCAAGCAAAAGAGTGGATGATTTTCACAATAAGCTAAATTAAACTTTAGTGGCCTGATGATATTTTTTTAAACTTCTCACAAAGCTGAATGTACCTGCAGAGTGCTGCCCTTTGGTTTCTAGCTCATTTACGCTCCTATTCTCCTTCCCTGCTGCCACACTTTGTATTCACTGCTTCTGTGTAACTAGTTCTCACAGTTAAAGTATAAGCCTGGAAGACTCTTACTTTCTACCATTCTAAAAATTAACCCTTCACCTTAGGAAAAGATTTATGCTTCTGAGTCATAGAAAAGCCAAAAATCTCTAGCACTTTCAAGCAGTGCCACAAAAAGAAAAAAAGAAGGAAAGCACCAGTGACTCAATTTCTCTTCCTGCACAGAGCTGATAGGTAAGATAATTCTCATGTCTGTGGAGGAGCACCCAGCTCTGACAAGTTGAGGCAGCGGGTTGAAGACTGTCTTCAATGGACTTTGTAACCCATTTGCTAGCCGACAGTGAGATCTGCCTAGTTCCCCATCAGCTTAGCCAAGATTTCCCTGAGCTGCCCCACAGTGAGAAGATCTAGCTGCCCAAATCTTCCTCCTTCCTGCTCTCCTTTCATGAATGCCAAATGAACATCATGTTTGATGCTCCTCTCACTTCTGACTTACTCCTGCTCTGCTCCTCTTTATCCTTCACAAACATTATTCTCCAATGAACATCTTGCATCTCTAATTCCATCTTGGTGTCTGCTTCCCAGAAGTCCTGAACGGAGGTACTGGGAAGCAGCAGACCCTTGACGTTTTCCTTCTTACCCCTTGTATCTGTGACCTTCTAGAGTGTTTGCTCTTGGAAGTCATGTGGTCTTTTGCCATTTACTTTCCCAACAGAAACACTAAGCCTAAGCACACTAGAAACAGCAAATGTATCTTTAATGGATCAAAAGTAAATATGCGAAGCCAAGAAGGTGTTGAGCTCTTAGGACAAAATCTACTTCAAGTGGAGATTTGAGGTGTGTATATGTGTGTGTCAGAGGGGGCGGGGGATATTCTCACTTGGAGGAAATGGCAAATGTCTCCAAACTTAGAAATAGCTTTCTTTTAATTTTAATGAAAAAAAAAAAAAAAAGAATTACTTTGCCTCAACTCCCTTGCCTACCCTCAAATTAGTAAGTCATTTAGCAAGTGATGTAATGGATTCACATATTTGTTTATCTCTCTGTATCTTCAAAATTTAGTAAAATAGTTCAAAGTTAGGAGGAAAATGTCTGGGGAAACAAATATAAGTGAGTTAGAAAAACTTACAAACTTTGAATCAACATTTAATCAAGACATTGCTATAACTTATAATGATCATTGTCCTGTTTTAAATTTTCTGAACAATCTACCCAGGTTAACCTTGGCTTGCTTACTTCATTTTAATTGTTAAAATGAAAAAATACCCAGGAGACCACAGACAATAATGAGCGAGAGTGATTTTGTGCTCATTGCCTGCTGGAACCAGGCAGGAAGGCTGAGAGTCTCTGAAAATTCCTTGCAGCGACAGATGCTAAGATCAGGAAACTAAGAGAAAAATTAAAGCAGACCTAATATTATCTGCTTATAACACTAAGCGCATGAACTGTATTCATTTTGGCAGAGACACAAAAGATGATTTATCTTAGTTCAATCTTAGTGTACCCCAGAGATTTCATTCTTGGGGAGTCAGAGAACTAAATCCATTCAAAGAATCCATTCCCTACCTCCTCCCCTCCCCCTCCCCTCCCCTCCCTCTTGCTCGTCCTCTCCTCCACTTTTTCTCCTCTCCCTCCCTCCATTTCTCCTTTCTGCTCTACCATTTCCTAACACCCTTCAATACACCCTAGCAACAGTAGGTGATTGGGTTGGTAGTTACATTATCAGAACAAACAAATATTTAAAAGATTTCTCATCACCTTGATTTTACCCTTCCCCGTCCTCCACCAGTAAGAGTGAGGAATCTATATTAAATTATCTGATCTGAGTGGTGTAACAACTATATAAACCCAACCTTCCCTTCTTCTCTTCTTTCCATCTGTGTATTGCCTAAACAGCTGACTGAGACAGTCTTTCATCTTTAATTTAATCAGCTCACTTTCCCATGGGAAACAAGGAATGAAGCTTAAACCTATGTACCAAACTGTTTCGGGACCCAGGAAGCTTACCACATCTAACATTTTTTAAAAAATCAAAGTAGCCACTGTGAGTCACTAAGAACAAGCAGCAGTTTAGAAAGAAATGAATATCACTCACAAAAATACATTATGCTTGCTTTGAAGACACTGTAGGTCCCTGTAGCCCTCTATGGTATTTAGGCTTGAATTTTCTACATTTCTAGAATAATTTCTATGTGCTGTTCAATTTCCTGTAAATGTAACTATCTCCTCTCCTTTTTCATTGCAATAAACAAGCACCAAAAATACTTGTAATATTTGGCATATTCTTCAACATTCTCCTTTCAATTATTTTTACCAGCGTAAGAATAGTGAACTATAATGTTCTTCATACCAATAGCTTTTAATTGAGAGGCCATGAGAGGCTAGTATTTCACACCTTAGTATACACACTCCCTTCCATGTATACACAGAGAGTGGAGGAGAATGCTAAGGAAAGGAGCTGTAACAACTAAATATGACACACTGTGGAGCATAAATAAAATATTAAGTTACAATGAACAAAATACAAACCTTAGAGAACAATAGCAGTTCTCTAATAGTATTGGTTTATTAAACTGAAAAAATATATCATGCTAGTATATGATGTTATAATAAGGAAAATTGAATGATAAGTATATAGGAATACTGTATTATCTTTGTAATATATTTATATATCTCAAAGAATTGGGTTTTTTTTAAAGAAAAAAATGCTAAGACAACAGAAAGTACAGTGACCAACAGTGAAGGACCCGCAGTGGCATCAGAGTCCCTGGCAAGCCCCATCCCCGCTCCAGTATAGAATGGTGGTGATGATTCAGGGTCCCCTTTCCGGTATACAGAAGGAGTGCAATCCCATGTGATGGTAAAGACCAAGCACTTGGGATAAGCTCAAGAAAGGCAGCTGACAAAACAACAAGCACAGCAATTAAGCGAAGCCTGACGTCTCACTGTTTCATAATCAGATTAAGAAGAAGAATAAAACTGTAAAATTCACATGGAACTCTGAAGTGAGTCCAAATCACCAATTGCCAGTGAACCTGGCCAAAATCAGAGAGGAAATTGAAAACAGAACATTTTCCCTGTTTAAGAGAGGTGCAGTTTTGCCCTTTCTTTTCTCTCTTCTTTTGTCCTCCCCTCCCTTAGGAACAAATATGAATGGGTAATGAAACATTTGAATCAGATGGAAGGAGGAAAATTGGGATTAAATGGCATAAAGTAAAAGCAAATCCTTGGAGGCAAAGAAAATTCTGGCTGTGTTAGGAATTCAGGCCTTTTCAATACGGAACTGAATAAAGCAAACCTCAAAGGCAAGCATATGGGGGGTAAAACTTCGCGGAATGTGGATGTGGAGGTGCAAGTGTTCCTAAATGGGTGCTCATGCACCTCCTAAAACTCTGCAGAGCACAGTACCTCAGATCGGGGGTGCATGTAAAATGCCCCCTCACTCTACCCACCCACCCCTCTCCAGTATACTTCAGTTTGTTAGTTGCCCAAGTAATAATAGTTCCTGTTCCGCTTCCAGCTGCTTCTGTCCCTTAGACACAGCCGGTCACTGTGATGTGCAGCTGGTTTACTATGATGCACATTGTATAAATCCATCCCCGGCTGATGAGCCATTCTGCCTCTGTACTTCCTGCTTGCTTGTCCCACAGAAGCTCTTGACCACCAGAGACTGGGGCCTGATATTCTGGGAATGATCCCGACCAGTGCTTGTCAATGTGAATAAGTCTGCCTCCAAATCGTGGGTATCATTGCTGTGTTTCTGCTTGCCATCACATCTGGTACACTGCCCAGGAAGACCGACTGCACTGACCACTGTGGTGAGCTGCTCGTGGCCCTCGCAGATGGAGCAATGATGTCTCCAGGTCCCAATGGGAAGGCGCACCCTCAAGATTTCTGAAGTCCCTTTAGAGGTCTGCAGGAGGATTCCTGGCTCCCTGCTTGATGGCTCAAATTGGACCCTAAGGGAGGAAGGCACAGTAAATCAGTCAGTCTGTCAGTCAGTCAGTCTGTCTGTCTCTCAGTCTCTCTGTTTGCCTGCCTGCCTGCCTACCTGCCTGACTTGGGTAAAACCCCTGGGAGCACCCCAGTTAATCACTCTGCCAGTCTTGTTTAATTTGAACAAAAGAAGAGTTTGATCAACTTTTGTTAGTTAGAGCTGCCCTTGAAGGAAGAAGGGCTGACATATTTAACTCCTGAGTGCCTGCTGAATGAATGTGTGAGTGAGTGGGCCAGACAGAGTAAGCAATAGGCTGCTCCATCTGCGCACCAAGACTGGGAATTACTGGTGGTTGTCGTTGACTGGGCCCTCACCGGCAGCTCCATAGTGATTGTTATATGGCATAACAGGGGCCTTGCACCCTCCTTAGGTAAGTCACGCCAGAGTTCCCATATGAAGTGTGGTCAGGCAGGCATCCGAATGGTCTCTCTTTAAGGGGCAGCCACCCTTTGTCTGTTACACCATTATTCAAGAGTCCACAAAAGACAACATAGGAGATAAAATGAGAAATAATTAATTAAAATCCACAATACCTGCCTGCAAGAAAAAGACCTTTTATGGAATTAAAAGTAAAACCAAACCACTCCTTTCATCTCAAAGAAAAAATAAAGAAGGAAAAAAGAGGCCAATTTGGCAACTTCATTGGCTGCTGCGGTTGCTGTTAACCTGTAGCTTCACTCCACACTCCAGAGTCATCTACTTCCAGTCAGTTGATGCAGTTCCAACTCACTGCCTGCATTCTGTCACAGAAACTCCCCATAGACACACCTATTCTTGTCAGATGGTGTCATCTAACACCCACCCAAGAAGTCTGTCAACAATTCCTTCTAAGTTCCATGTTTTAACTGAGAAAAATTGGGCTGTCAGTCCTAACAAATGGGTTGCACCCTGTCAGGCCGGAGTGGATAGGGCAGACTTCTCTGTGAAATTGAGCCTCTGAGAGTCAGCAATCATTGCAAAAACCAGGCGCCAACCTGTGACTCTCCTAGTGGGCACTGGAACACAACTTTCTGCCGTCAAAACTTCCCTCTGTCAAAAACGTTACCATTCCCAGGACAACTGGGATTCTTGCTCTACCAGGTACAAACTTGTAGCCAGGAAGGCTGTCTCCTTCACACCAAGCTAGTCAACCTTCCTCTTGTTTAACCCTCAAGTTCAATTTTTATTGTCCCCCAGAAAAAGACGATGCCTTCATCAGCCTGAAATTGATATCTGCAATTCTAAAGCTCTGAAAACTTTCCTCCAAGAGGTCAGACTAAAGACTCATGTCTGGGCCTGGACGTCAACTATGACCCCTGTTGCTCTCAGATGTTGCAGAAAGCACAAGTAGGCATCCAGCCACACATCAGCCTGATAGACGTTAATCACCTTGGATAAGATCTCCATGCTGTCAGCAACACAGAAAAGATGGCTTCTGCTATAGATGAGTTATTCCCATAAGCCCTTTCAACTGGGAAGAATCCAGAAAAAATGAAACACCACCTCACTTGGATGCAGTTGCCAGAAGAGGTTAAAAATTCTCCCACCTTGGCTCCACACCTGTGTCTCACACAACATGAAAGCCATTCTAGTCATCCAACCAAACCCACACAGCCATCTGAGAGGCTCTCAGATTCAGCTCAAGCCAGAATAACTTTATCCTGTTTTGGACCCCAAGTCTGACCTGACTCCTTACATTCATCAACCATGATGCTACCATTGCAGTTCTGTCTCCTGCAACACAGATCTACTGTCAACAACTCCCGACTCTGTTTAGTACTGAAGAATATCACTATATTTTAGGTAGGGCCCAAGTATGTTTAGAGTCAAAAGTCTCCACGGCTGTGGTTGACCCTGATGTTTGGGTGAAAACAATCCTCCCCCAAGTGTGTCCAAACTGGGACTGTAATGCAACAGAGGACCATGAAACCTCAGATCAGTACCACACTTCTCTCATGGAAGACCTCAGAGAGGGAGGCAAGAAGCTGATAAGTGTGTCTAAAGTTACTGAAATTGCCCACTGGAGCCCACATGGAAAATAATCCTGTCAAAGCAGATCCTGTGATTAATGGACACTTCATCAAACACGAATTCCTGTATATGCTTGAGTGTCCTATATCTCTTCTTGGATGTGACCAGCCTCCATCACACTCAGGCCCACTATCCCAGAGGACTTGATATTGACTCTGACTCTACCCGAGGAGGAAGAATAGCACCTACATCAGCCTGAAATGCCTGATAATCATAATCCTGAAATTTTGAGGGACTCCTTTCCAGGAGTATGGACAAAGAACTCACCCCCATGGTTTGCTATCCATCATGCCCCTTTGGTGATTGAGCTCTGTCCCAAGGCAACATCCAGTTGCCTCAAACAGTACACCTCTCCTGTGCATAAAGCCAGTTCAAGATCTCCAGTGTGCCAATGTCACCATGATTATCCTCCATATATTTTGCCTACACAAAAGCTCTGCACAGTATCCAGCAGAAACTTGTTACAAAAAAGAAATCCTGCAAATCTCCTGGAGCTGCTGGCTTCTATATGCATGCTCAGACTGTCAGCAGGAGTTTCCAGTGGCCTCTAAGGGCCACCTTCTCCCTTTGCCTCCGTGCTCTAACAGCCACTGTCCTGATCAAGAAAGCTGCCAAGCTCACCCTAGACCAAAACCTAACTGTCCAGGTACAACATGATGTACTGGGATGAATGGTCCTATAAAAGGACCCCTGAAAGATGCTAAGTGTGCCATTTATTGATGAAGTTTCTCTGTTAGATATAGTCCAACAGACTAAAAATGATGTGGTCACCTTGGACAAAAGTACTTTGGCCCAAATTCTCCTGCAGAGGTGATTTATTTGCACAGCAAACTAATGTTTAAAAACTTCCCACTAATGATGCAAGACAATACAGTCTGGAAGCCTAAGCGCTCCAACTGTAGATCCAATTGACTGAACTCTGGTATTCCTGGAAGATAAGAGCCAGGCTGGCTTCAACCGTGTGCTCTGAAAGCTCAACTCATTGCACTGGCGCCCACACCTCTGCAGCCAGCTCAGGCTTCAGTGTCTGTGTCTCCCGTCCTGTATTGAGAAGGTAATAAAAGTTCATAGGGTCCTGCTATAAAAAAAATCATCCCTACATGTGGCCTACCCTTGATCCTTGGCAGTGACAATGGACCTACATTTATAGCAGAAACTAAAAAACTAGATTAAGTGAAAACTACATATAGCACACAGGCCACAAAGCACTAAAGGTTTTAAAAAAACAAACAAAAACTAGCTTGCAACCAGTTAAAAAACCAGCTATCTCTGTAGACATTCCTGCACACACATATGACCCAGGTACATATTAACTACCTGTACAAGTTTCAGAAATACAGCCTTATATCTGCTAGAAATTCACCTGGGCAGCTCCTCTGAGGCTCAGTCTGAAGAGATAACACATAAACAGGACACTGTTCAAAGGATTGCTCCATATCCATTCCCCTTAATTTTTGTGTCTTTTCAGGCTGCTTACCCCATTCCTTGCTTCCCTGCACCCTGTTAGCTGGTATTTGGGTTTGTTTTTGTTTTTGCTTTGCCTTGCACTGTATGAACAGTTTTCCCAAGAGAATGGAACAATCAATCAGACCCTTGACCAAGATTTGATGAGCATCCCAAGGTACACTGGACCGTCTCCTAGATCAGATTAACTCCCTCACTACCTTGCCAGAGTAATGTTACAGGAAAGGCCTGGACTACATTTACTGCTTCCAGTTGGGCCTTGTCACAGAAGATCACATGCAATATGCCCCGCAAAGATTTTCTGGGGAAACTAAGAGGGATGAAATGTAGCAGAAAATGTTCCCTCATACAGCTAGTTCATTAGCTGGCCAGTGTCTCAGTTACTTTGCTCTCATTTCTGGGACAATATACCTGACACCCAGAATTAAGGAAGGAAAGGTTTACTTAGCTCACAGTTGGTGGAGGTTTCAGTCCATATATAGTTGGCTCCAAGGCAGAGTGGCACATGGAAGAGGGCAGCTGTTCATGGTGGCAGAAAGCAACAAAACAACAAGAGCAAAAAGGCAGGAGCAGAGGCAACCACAGCAGCAACAGAGACAAAGAGCAAGCCTCTCCCCCTTTATACTGCATCAAGACTATCTGCCCCAGGGTGGGTGGAACATTCATACCCATAATCCTAGCAGAATTTATGCCCATAATCCTAACATTGGATCATAAATTAATCACAGCCTCCAGAGGTTGGCCCGCATGAGTTTGGGGGGACAACTAGACACAAACCATAACACCCAAGTAATAGTTTCTGCTCCAGTTCCAATTACTCCTGTCTCTTAGAATCCACTGTTCACTGACATAGCTGGTCATTATGACATACATCGTATAAACCAATCTCTAAATGGTGAGCCACTCTGCTTCTGTACTTCCTACATTAATCTTAGGCCACCAGAGACCAGGTCCTGATGTTCTGGGAATGTTCCCAATCAGTGCCCATTGATGTAAATAAATCCACCTCCAAATCCTGGGTGTCATTTCGGTGTTTCTCCATGCCAAGGGGAAGTTGAAAGTGGGGTTACACAGGACAAAGCAAGAATGATATGGATACTATGAAGACTCTTTTCTTTCATAGGCGTGCTCTTCCTTGCAGTTCATGATGGTCCCTTTTTCAGATTTGTGAAATTTCCTTCCTAGCTCCCAGATTTAGTAGAAGATGGTCCTGCTCCTTCAGAATACTGTATCTCTGAGCCAAGGGAGCATCCATCCCACCCAAATTCAGTGTTTCACAAATCCTTTTTGTCTAGAAGGAAATTCTTAATGAAATAAGTCTTGTTTGGAATCTCAATTAAGAGTCAATTAAAATTAGCAGTACTCTAGATGACCATGAAGAGAAGAACCAGATACTCATTTTAATTGAACATATTAATGTGTATACTTACTTTAAGTGTATAAGTTCCATAATCTATGAGAGCACATTTAAAAATGATCCCAATATACAATATTTAGTTAAGTGGTACAGAAAAATATACTTTTCATTATGTTATATTAATATAGCAATTTTTCAACTCATTTATCTAGTAGATGGACATACTTCCTGTCCAGGGAATCCCATAAAATGCTCATCTATTCCATTTCTTCCTGCAGAGTACACAGAATGCCACATGCCTCTTAGGAACAGGTAACAGTTCTGCTCAAAAGAATGTGGGCAGTAATAATATGTGTCTCGTTCAAGTCAAGCTTTGTACCCAAACTATCTCATGCAATATCACACCCTCATATTCTCTCTTATTTGAAAACTGAAAGGTAAGGACCCCTTAATTACCTTTACCAGATAGAAGGAGACAAAATGTCCAAGGTTCAGTTTCAAAGAAAATGACCCAGAAAAGCCACATGACCAGCATCACACTATGACAGGAAAAAGCAATAAAATTTGTGCATTAAGCCACTCGAATTTGAGCATTTTCTCCTTACCAAAACAATACAAAGACTATTCTGATTGATACATAAGACATGAACTACTAAATTTTTAATATTATTTAAAATTTTGTTAGAAGGCCTAGCTGTAGTCTGAATCTTTCCAATACCCCAGATTCTTTTTTACATTCCACTGGACAAATGTTCTCATTGATGAACAATTGGGATCCTTCATCCAAGCAACTAAGAATTAGGTTCCCAATCGCATCATCTTTTTTGCCCCAGATACTAGAAACATAGGAACAAAATTAATGTTTCATCACAATCATTGGTCTTTCTATTTGGACTAACATATTTGTTGTAGATTCTTTTACATGAGTTGATTTTGCATGTCTTAATAGTTTGCTGGGTTTTATTATGTGAACAGCAAACTATTCTGAAAAAGTATGCTATAAACAAATCTTTCAAAAGAAATAACACTAACAAACAAAATGAAACAAATTCCAGGAAGTGTCTTTAAAGTTAACATTTCACTTACATGATGTTCAAAGTGGAACAGCGATCTCTCTTTATGTGAAACTGGGGCAATGTCATTGTTACAGAAGTACTTGCTTATTACAGAGGAACTCAGGCCTGACCTCTGTGCCATGTTGGGGGCAGAGCTTTTGATTCCTTATTGGAAAACCAACCAGTGTGTGTGGAACCACTGCTTTCAATGGCCAAAATACACAAAAAGCACAAGTAGCAAACAAACTCTTATTTTATGGAAATGGGTGTAAGATGTTTTAAATTTATGTATTTATTTATTTATTTTTTTAATGTATTTAGTACAGGCTCTACAGGGTCTCACTACATAGATCGGACTCATAGAGATTTTCCTGTTTTCAGCCTCCCAAGCACTGGGATTACAGGCAGGCACCACCACCCCAGTGTCAGTTGCAGTCTCAGCACGCCCCGGGGGCAGAGCCAGCAATGTATGAGGGGGGAATAGACTTTTGTTCAATCAATCTTTTTGTTCTATCAAAGTCTTAAGACTCCTCAATAAGTGGAAACTGTATGCCAACACCAGCAAGATTTCTCTTTGCAGCAATCACTACAATCATTTTTGTTACGTAAGTATTTCTATGGAATACAGTATTCCTCTTTGCTAGTAACCAAATAAATCAAAGCTATTGTATAGCAGTACCACTTCCACTGGCTGAGGAGTGGCTTCCAGTGCAACCTCAGCTGACAAATGTCAGGACAGCAGCAGTACAGAGCAGCTCAACTTCCCCCCCACTCCCACCCCACCCCTGGCAGGGGCTATTTTCTCATTATGGAAGGAATGACCCCTGGGTAAACCCCAGTAGCAACACTCTGTACTTCCTTCTCTGCCTATAAGGCCAGCTCTGAGATTTATTTTTAAGTATCAACTAGGCAGATGATGAAGGAAAGTAAGCAAAGGCATCTTAGTATCTCCAGAGAAGGTTTCTTCTCTATAAAACTGAAGTGCAAAATAATGTATATGCAAGAGATTAGTTAAACATTATAGACTGTTTGAAGGCTGTAGGATGGCTGTTGGAAGCTAGCTTCCCCATAAATTTGCAAACTGAATTCCAAAAGTCCTCGAACTGCTCTGTAGAGATCAATGTGCTATGGCAGTGTGGTAGGAGGCAGTCCTGCGTGTCACCCAGTCTTGCAGGAGGAACAAGTCTCCAGCTACAGTGGCAGCAACAGCAGTGCAGTGATTCCTTTAGAAATATCTGGATTCCCAAACTGAGTCCCCTAGCCTCAAAGGGACATCTCCAATAGCAGCACAAGATGACAACAGTCATTCTATGGTTGGATTATGTAAAGCCTTAGGGGTTTTGTAGAGGAGGAAGAAAACTAGGAATGAAAAATGTTCATACAATAACTAGAGAACCAGGATTATTTTAATCAGAATATTTAAAGAAATACGCCTATTGTATTCAAGATGGTAAAGCATGTATCAATTATAGATATCAAGACACCTTCTATTTCAAAGGGAGATGTTTTCAAAATTTACTAATACAATCTTTTATGTTAACAAACAAAAAGAATTTAGATGAGTTGAGTTAGATCAACTTAACATTTCTTTCTTAATAACTTAAGTACCAAATATCATTCCTCTGTGATCTTAAGTGAAATGCAAAGAAGACTGGAGAAAGCCTTCCTTTAATTTCTCAACCACCTGGTAGGTGGAAGGGTGAGTCTGGTAGAGTTGGAAATAGGAAGAATGAGACATTTCTTACACTTCCAAGATTATGGAACAAATACAAGCCAATTAAATGCATAGGAATGTTTAAAAATAAAAACTGCCTGGAATTTTTACCAGATTCTTAAAATTGTCTATAACTTCAAAAGAGTTCAAAGCTACTGCTTTAGGAGATAGAAGGTGCTCTTAGTTTAGGCTGCCTGAGAAGAGGGTTTTTCTGAACAAGTTATTTTTTATTTTTATTTGTGTATTTGGTACAGGGTCTCACTGTGCAGCTCGGACTAGTAGCAATCCTCCTGTTTTCAGCCTTCTCAGTGCTGGGATCACAGGCATGTAGCACCATGCTCAGACTAGGTCTCTGGCACAGCTCCAGGGGTGGGGCCTGTGTGGCATGCAGGACCGGGAATTGAACCCTGATCCCTGTGCTTGCCAAAGCAGGTGCTTAGAACGATTGAACAAGTGATTTATGAAGACAGTGCTTCTAGTGGAAATTGGATCAAGAGCAAGTGAGGCCACCAGGAAACAGAAGCCAAGCTCGGTGTGGTCTCAGGTGGAGTTCTACAGAAGGCAACCTACACTTGGCCTGCAGGGCATCTCCAAGGTGCCCCTGAGACAAGAGAGGCAGAGGGTTGGGCTTCTGTGCCTCCCGCACCTCTGGGTGGGCTGAGGAGCTCTCTGCACAGCCCTCAAGTCCATAGAGCTATTCTCACAGGAGCTTCCAATGCTGTAAATCAGACACGAGTGCACAAAAGATGGGTGAGGGAGCGTGCTCTTGCAGTAGCTGTGTGACAGTCCCAACAGTGTCCTCTACTCCTCTAAGAAAGCTGTCCTTCAAAGCATGTTGAAACCAGGCACATTTTGTAACCAGGGAACTTGTCATGGGAGCATTAAGGAAAGAGGAGACCTAACAGAGAGCTATAGCCTAGAACAAGAAGACTAGATGCCTCAGTAAGAGAGCCCTAGACAGGTGTGTCTAAGCCCAGTGGATCTGCTCAGCTGCCTCTGTTCTAAAGATCTGCAGGTATTTCCCACTAGTGGAGCCCTCCAGCACTGCCTCCTCCTCCTCCCCCTCCTCCTCCCCCTCCTCCCCCTCTTCCTCTTTTCCTCCTCCTCTTCCCCTTCTCCTCTTGCTCACAGCCCCTTTCCTGCATCATTCTTCCAGAGCCACCACACCAGCACTTTTTCAATTTATCCCATAAAGAAGTATATTTCTCTTTGCTTCATTCCTAGCAATGGCCAGTGGATCTCATTTTCACAACCAAACATATCCATATAAGGTGTGTTCTGAAGCAAGAGAAGTTCTCTCCCTGAGCCTGTCATCTGCATTTTATGTGATTTTTCCCCCCTCATGTCTTGTACCATAGACATGTGATAGACACACAGTGGAATTGAGGGCCAGAGGGATGCCGGCTTGCCCCAGGTTACTTAACTAACTGGTGCTAGAACCAAGACAAGGAGCCCAAATTCCTTCTTTGGTGATCATCATCTCCGAATGCACGGCCTCCCGAGTGCTCAGGCATTTTTATATCCGCTGCAATAAATAATCACATAGTTTCTTAGGAAGCAGCTCAAGCTGCAAAGCCAAGTGCATTCCGTAGATGCATGATTTTTTTTCCTCTGAATCTTGAGGGCTGAAACACATGGTAAAATGTGAAAAAACAAATTAACATGCATTCCATAATAAAGCAAAGGGACTTTTCCAAATGTTTACATGAAATTATAGGAAGGACTATTTGGAGGGACTATTTGTTGGAAAAAATGGCAGTTGCAATAACTTTATTATTTTATTCAGCATTTTTTAACTAGTTTCACCACACACATAAAATCATGGCTCATCAAACAAGCAGGGGTATTGTCCGTCTCTTGTTTTGTTTGTTTGGCTGGGGTTGGGGTTTTGTTTTGTTGTCCAGGGAATTGAACCCGAGATCTTTGTATTGAGCTGCATCTTGTGTGCTTTGTTTTTTATTTTTTTAAGACAAGATTGCACCGAATCATTAATTTGCCCAGGTTTGGCTTGAACTGGAGATCTTTCTGCCTCAGTATCCCAAGTCCTGGAATTATAGGTATGTAGCACCACACCCATCTTAGAAAGGAATATAGTTTTCTCCATTGCCAGAGAGTTTTGGTGAGCACCAGAAGTCATGGCACTGGCTCAAGGGCAACTTAAAGTCCAAGTCTTCTGCCTCTGTCTCCCTCCCCAGAAGTCACAGTCTGTGAGGGCTGTGTGGCACAGTCCTGTACGATTACTCACCACCTTTCCATATGTCATGCAATGTGAGCCTCACAGCTGCTTCGTGTGATGAGTTGGTCGCTGCCCCACTTTGCAGAAAGATAAAGTGAAGTCTGGAGATGTTAAGCATCTTTCCCAAAACACTCCACCAGGACATGACATAGTGAAGACCCCAACCCCAATGTTCTACCTCTCAGTCTCATGCTCTTTCTTTGCCACTCCATCCAGTACTTTTTCTATCAGTACTAGAAAAAGTGGGTTTTGTGGGTACACCAGCTTGGATGTTACATGTACAAAGAAAACTTGACTAAAATTTGGGTTGTTGTAGGTAAGGTCTGATGTTTACATAACAGAAAGTCTTGGCTACACGGGTCCACTTCCAATAATTGGGTGACACTTTCATTCCTCACTGTGTTCCAAAGTCCCAGTCAATGCTTAATTTTTTGTCTTTTTTCATTTTTTCTCACTTCTCAATTTCTTATAACTTTTTTTTCTTTTTCCGATTTTGTCTGCATATATCTGGAAATCTGAACAACTAAGTTGAAGACAACGCTATGCAATACAACAAATCCTATGAATTCATGTTATGTTATTTTATTTAGTAAAATTCTGTATCATTTCTAATTTTTATTCCCAAGCTTCATTGTTGGGAGGGGCAGGCTGAGGCAGCTGGTACAGAGGTCCTTACTCAGATTTGCATTTCAAATTAGATTTTTTGATCCAAAATGAGATAATAGACCTGAAAATAGAATTTATTGGGGGTATATATGTATGTACTATTTTTCTTTCTTTTTTTCTGGAACTGGAGATTAAACCCACACTTTCACTAAAGCTAAGCAAGGCAAATGTTCTACCTCTGAGCTCCACACCCAGCACTTTTTTTCCCTTTTTATTCCGAGGCAAGATCTCACTAAGTTGTCCACTCTAGCCTTGAACTTGCAATCCTCCTATGTCAGCCTCCTAAACAGCATACACTACCACATTTGGCTATAAACTTCTACATTTAAGGGATTGAAAATGATAAGGTACATTATACACATATACCGCTTCACCAAATACAACCATCGCGTATTGAAAAAATACACTAATGAAGAAAACGTATAAAGTAAAGCCTTTATACCTCTACCTGGAGAAGTCCAGACACTGTCTTGGCTCCAGGCCTTTCCTGCCTTTGCACCTCATCGGGTCGGGGGAGCAGGGAATTTTTCTTTTCTTTTGTTTTTGAGACAGGCTCTCACTGTATTGTCCTGGCCAGCTTAGTACTTGCTATGTAGCCCAGCTACTCTCAAACTCTCGATCCCCAGTCTTAATTTTCTGAGTGGTAGAATTAGAGGTGGTGCCACCTATTCTGGTTCACATACGTCCTTTTTTAAAATGTACTTCTTTTTAGTGAATTCTCTTCATTAAAGTGAGTCTCTCTTTCAGCAGACTCTCTCTCTCTCTCTGATATGTTCTCAGACTTTTCCAACAGCTTCCATTAACCTCCAGTTTTGTTCCTGTAACACTTTCTCCATACCCTCATTATAGTTCTCATTGTATTGCCTTAGCAAAACATGACTGCATAGCATTTTCTCCATTGACTCTGAGCTTCATATCTGCACCTCCTATATGTGAGATGCACCCGCTTCCACGAATACAAGGCTGTTGGCGCTGGAAAGATCTGCGGATAGATGCTGTAATTCAGTACTTGCTGGGGTTATGAGAAAAGAGCGTTCTTCTTAACCAGAGACTTTTTGAGAAGCTGCCAGTGGTGATAAACCACCATGATTATTTGCTTGGCCAACTTGATAATTTGTTGAAAAGTACAATGGCTGTGTGAATATCCTGTTATTTGTCACTGGAGTTTCTGATGGGCAGCCCGAGCACTCACCTTTGGTCTCTCGCAGTCTTGAGCTTTCTTAAACATTCTTTTGTTTGTTCATCCACACTGGCTCTATTCTGAAGCAGACATGTTGCTACGGCCAACACAGCCAGCAATGACACATTCTCCCTCATGCTGGCCACAGCCCCTGGTAACTGTCAGCCTTTCAGATATGACTGACAAGAATGCAAAGCAAAATCTGTGGGAAAAAATATGAAATTAGGTCCCAGCTCTTGCTGCCTCATTATGTAAGGATGATCTCATGTTTTCTGAGTGGAGTGTGGTGAAACTCACATGGTCCTAGCCCAGAGAAGGTTTTATCAAGAAGAAATGGCTTTTTTTCTGACAGACACATGTGCCTTGCTTAATGAGGTTTCCAACCAGTGAGCCTAGAGAGACAAACCTAAGTTCCACTTCCTAAATTTATACTGTACTTCAAGGGTACAGAGAAAGGTCAGTCCCTTTCACCAACTACAAGATAACTGAAGCTGCTTCATTCACAGGACATTATAAAAACAAAATTATCCCAGATCTATTTCCTTGAGCCAAGAACAAAATAATCTCAGTTCCAGAGATGTCACCTCTCACACGTCCCTTAATCTCTGTCTTGTCATCTAAAACTTGGCCAGTTCTGTGTTGAAATAACAAAGGCCCTCCCACCAACAGGTCACCTACCAAATCATTTTTAGTCCTAACTATATAGTGAAACATTCAAAGTGCCTATTTTTACTTTCTTGTATAAACATTTATGTAATTACATGGGATTTACCATGTTTATTGTCAAACAATTGATCTTTTCTTCCTAAATTCCGCCAGGATTCCCAGCAAGCTGACATGGCATTCATGTTTCCAACAGAAATAGCAAACAAGAATACAAGAGAGAAATGTTTGTATCTTAATGAAATCTAGAGTATCTAGGGTTATCACTAAAAGGCCCTGGAGACATGGCCACACAGAAAGGAGAATCTGGGGAACTCTTTGGGAAGATGAATCTGGGAACTCTTTGGGAAGAAACATGTTTATTTGGATTTCTAAAATTTCCCTTTCTCTGACACCACTGACATTTCATTAATATGAAGTTACTCAACCTGAGAAGCATTTTTATCCTGCATATTTACTGATATGACTTTTGCAAGCGGACAGCAAGAATGACCTTGGTTGATGAGACGCTCCATACTTACTAAAGAACTTTAAGTGAAGATTGTCTATTAAACATCTTTAATATTTAAATATAATATGAGTGAATAAATATATTTCAGAAGTATCAGAGAACACTTTTTTTACAGAAGCACATCAAGTTTGTTCCCTAGAAAACCAAGAAGGAGTAAGACTACTGTTAAGGGCAGGAATTGAACTGCAAGGTTTTGTTCCTAAACTGGCCCAAATTCAATGTGCTTTAAGGCCTGATCTTTTCCAATTTGTGTTAACCAAGTTCTAATTAAGCAGTGTTTGTGTTAATGAAGTCAGAAGCCAGGCCTTGCCTTTTCCACCTAGGCTTTCAATATTGCAATATTTCTTAATTAAGGTGAAGCATTCCCTTTGGCTCTCACAGCCAGACTTTTCCATTTGTTCAGCTCAGAATGCCAGTTGGCCTCCACACCCTGCAAACATGTGCCTCTGGCATAGTTGAACAAATTATGAACTTCTATGGTATTAAAAACACGCCATGTCCTTGGGAAGCATTCTAATAACCTAGATTCCTATTTATCCTCACCATTGATCAGTCTTTTCCAAGTAAAAACAAGCAAGTGAGCAGTGGAGGCAGAAACAGTGAGATGTTGGCAGCAATATTTCCAGAGACGTGTTCTCTCTCCCTAAGCCCAGAGCCAGAACTCAGTGAAAACTAGCATGAAAAGTCTTGAGCCAGAGTTTTGGCTCCTATTTCTGGCCCAGAAGGGCAACTACAAGATAAAGGAAGGAGGGTTGTGGCTTCTTTAGAGTGGCTTAGGGTGTGTGAACAGCAACCTTTAGGCATGTGTAGGACCCTAGAGCTGGCACCAGAAGACCCAGTTCTAGTCCCTGACCTCCTGATCGACAGTCAGGGGACCCTGAAGGAGTACTTCACTTCTCTGCACCTTGGTTTTCTCATTTGAGAAGAGGGAGATGTCTATGTTTAGACCAGTGTTTTAAAGCTATGATAAGGATCACTTTTTTTTTTTTTTTACCTTTCTTCCCTCTCCCCAGTCCATTATAGACTGATTTTTTATAAAATACAGATGAAATGAATTATCAGAAATATGATAATATTTGGAATGGGCAGCAATGTTATATCACCATCTAAGTTTTTAAATGCTTATGATGTGTCTTATTTTTGTTGTTACTGAGACAAAATACCCAACACCCAAAGTTAGAGGAGGAAAGGCTGATTTAGGCTCACAGTTCATAGGGATTTCAGACCAAAGTCAGCTGGCTCCAAGGCAGGATGCAGGGCAGAGGGCCATCACAGAGGAGAAACAGTCTATGGCAAAGCAAGGCAGGCAGAAGGCAGTCAGCAGTGAAGCAGCAAGCAGCAAGCAATGGCAGTGGCCCTCTTTTTTCATCGGCTGGCACATTATGTATTTATTTTTTACCTTTTTTTATTTATTTACTTTTTAAAAAGAGCACAAGTTAGAATTAAAACAAAAAAAATTACAAGTGACACAGATTTTCACTTAACAAAGTAATATGAATTTCACAGCATTTGTTGTAATACATAGTGTTGTCTTCCAACCAGTTACTCATATCACCAGACATGCATATAAAACTGGAAGAAGAAAGAAAGAAATGTATAAGAAATTAAAAACAGATGGGGCTGGGGAGATAGCTCAGTGGAATAAGTACTTACCTGGCAAGCGCAAGATCTTGAGTTTGATCCCTGGTACCACCAAAAAAAAAAAAAATTACGAAGAGAAGAGGTACAAGCAATTCAATAAAGGAGACAAAACAAATTAAAGCATAAACTACTTTCCATAAACCAGCAGAAATGCACAGTACAGTTGAAGAAAGCATTCTGCTTACATACATAGATAAATCTCTTTCCTCCCCTCCCTCTCCTGTCCTTCTCAACTCAGTAACTCTTTCCTTTTGAATAAGTTCATTGCCCTTACCAGTATCTATTGTATCTTTCAGATTCCATTTTTCTCTCTCAGGTTCTCACACTGTGGAGACAATACAGTGCTTGTACATGTGGGTCTGATTTATTTCACTTAAGAGTATGTTCTCTAGTTGCATCCATTTACCCACAAACACTCAAATTCATCCTGTCTTTTAGTTGAATATACTCCATTGTGTAAAAATGGCACATCTTCCTTATCCATTCTTCAGTTGATGGGCATCTGGGTTGTTTTCAGCATTTAGTTGTAACAAATTGTGAGCAGCCTTTTTTCTGTTCCTTATAGTCTATCCAGGCTACCCATGGCACCCTCAATCCTAGCATTGCACCATTAGCCCCAGCATCATCGACCCTAGATCTGACCACATCCAAAGTGCCCCTTTTGTGGCTGCATGAGGTTTTGGGAGGCCATCTAGACACAAGGTATAACGCTCTGCTGTTGTGGACATTCACCATGGATGACTGAGAATGTATGGACCACTGGAGGCTTATAGCCAGCACTTGGGGGAGCATTGTTCTAAATTTGGTTCCTCTCAGCTGCAAATGCTGAGTTTGGTGATAAGATCAAACTTGCGCTTCTAAAGTCATCTGTCAGGTTAGCTATACTAAAATACCATAAACTAGGTGGCTTATAAAGAATAGAAATTTACATCTCACATTCTGGAGGTTCAAAGTCCAGGACCCCTGTTTGGTATTTCACCTTCCCTAGCTGGTGATGGCTTGCTTCCCAGGGCTCATGCCTGGCCATCTTATCTCTGTGTCTGTACATAGTGGAAGGGCTCATGGATCTGTCTGGTGCATCTTTTACAAGGGCACCAACCTCATCATTAAGATAGCATGCACATGACCTAATCTCCTTTGAAAGGCCCTCAGCCCTAAATACAATCATAGTGAGTGTTAGGATATCAGCATAACAAGGAAAGGGGGCCCCACAGGACACAAATATTCCAACTATAGTATGGAATAGGAACAAATTGAAATTGTGGAGGGCCATAGAACAAGCTCCTTGAAAGAAGAGCATTAGTCTCCATTTTGGCTAGACCTAGCCCCATTTCTATGTGTTGATAAGTGCAGAGCTGGCTAAGTTTGATCTTTGTCCCCTTAATTAGCTTTAAGCAACGCAAAGGGATCTAGGCAGCTGCTGAAGTGTAGTCTTTAAAGCAGTACTGCAGGTCTGTGAAGCCCCTCCTGTAGCTCCAAGTGGTATCTGTGAGGTAGGCCAGAGTTGCCACAATGTTGGCTAAGATTGAGCCTCAAGAAAAGAGGCTATGACCTCGCAGGACATGAAGAAAACACATCAAAACAGAAGCACCAACATACTAGATATTGCCCTCATCTGTGATATGCAGATTACTCTTTTTATAATATCTGTCTCTGCATATTGCAGAGGCGATTTCAGGCCTCCTACCTAGCACAGCACAGCACAGCACTCGGGTACTTCCCACTTTTACACAGTCCTTCATCCTCAAGCCACTCCTCTCTTGACAAATGAATAAAGCAAAGATTCAGACCAACATCAAGGCCTTTGTTCTGGTTAGCCATCATTCTAGATGGATTTATAACCCTCTTGGCTGTGCACAACAAGAAATGTATGGTAATGTCTTTATTCTCACCACAGGTTACCTTGGAAGAGGTAGATTAGAATTAATTTGTTGGAATTCCTATAACTTTTTCCTAGGATCACAAATGTGAGTTCTTCTGGACTGAAACAGCCTGGGAAGGGATTTCTGTAGAAATAACCATGTGAACAATGGATTTCCTTCTCTCCCTATTCCTGTCAATCTCTCTGAACAATCATCTGGAATCCTAACTCCACCCCTTGGTTTCAAGGGTTTCAAAAGAAAACTACTCAACCCCTCTGTGCCTCAATTTTCTTATGTCTAAAATGAAAAATCCTTGGTAAAAGTTTTTTTGACATTATTTCAAACTTAGAGGAAAATTACAAGATTAATATAAGCAAATCCTACCTTTTATTCAGATTCTTTTGTTTCCCATTCTTTCTCTCTCCTTTTCCCCCCTCTTTTATTTTTTTCTTTCCTGAGCCATTCAAGAGTAGTATACATCCATTATACCCATAGCATTTTTTTTTTTTTTTGATGATTAAAGGACTACATGTGAAATACGTATAATACTCCCCAGCACACTTGGTTAACTCTCAAAAGGCATTAGCAGTCATGCTTCATTTTTAAAGGTCTTTTTGTTGCAGGCAGTCGACTTAGACAGAAATATTATAGACAGTCAGACAGGGCCAGGCCCTCAAGGAGACAAGATGGAAGACAAGGTGACTTTGCAACTTGGAAGAGACAGACATGCCTGAAGACCAAGACAAAAAAGAGGAAGCACAGTTACATGCTTCCCTAGGGATGAGAATTAGGGATTGATATCCTAAATAGTATCAATCAACTTGAAAGAGCCCAAATGAGTCCCTAGCCCCAACCCCAACAGGAAGAGACCCTGTCCCGTATTCATGCCTGCTTGCTATGTGACTCGCTTTCCCATTTGATACTGGATTTAATCAATTTTACCTGAGCAATAGTGTTTGTAATCCCATTGTTTGACCATAGTTTTGTCCCACCTCCTGCCCACCTAAGCAAGTTCCCATGTTCACCACCACCTTAGATCTGCCTCACCACAAGGTTTTACTCTCTAAAAGTCCCTGGAAAAGACAGCCTTGCAGGGACCACCCCCTCAGAGTCCCCCTCCTGTCCCTCTCTAGGACAGAAACTTTCTTTCCCTCAGTAAATATATTCTGCTCATAACCTCCATTTGTTCCTAAAATTCAGTCTTCAGTTTTAGAGAACACAAACTCATGCTAGGTACTTTTCAGTTCAGGAGGTGCATTTTTCCCGTTATCATTTGGAGGTCATCCACCTGAAATCAGTTTTTCTCCCTGTGTCAGTAGTAAATATATCTGTTCTAAATTACTATATGTTATTAAATGCAAAGAATTCTGAGGGTTTTTTTCCTCCCTTCTTATTTAAACAGAACTGCTGTACTAGTGTTCACATAGCATTAAACTGATGAGGAGTGATTAGGATGGCAAACCTTCTTTCTGTTTCTTGGTTTTTAAGAAATTCCAATATGATCCTTAGAACTAAACACCCCTAAAGCATCTTGAATGCCTGCTATTTCTGTTCTGCAATATGTCTAGGCTTCTGCTGCAGAAAGAAAATGCCGAGATGCACGATGTCTTCTCCAACCCTGGGATTGGCTTCACGCTAAGCTGAAACAGAACTTTCTTTTCACACATTCACTGTGAGCTCCTTTGCTTCCTAGTTTCCTGCTTGACCCAGAGCCTGTTGTGCTCAGTTGAATGAAAGGTGAAAAAAGTACTGATTCAGGGTCATCTTCCTATATCTAGGTTCAGCTGTGGAAAAGAACAGAAAGACTTTTTAGTCCACATGCATTTTTAAACATCATCCTTTGTGAGTCATATACCAGAAAGAAAGCAAATTGGAGGCATCTGGTGTCCAGAAAGACCCACTCTTTTCTATGCCCAGAATCTAGAGGATTGGGTGAATTGTCCAAGTGACTCACTGCTCCTTGTGGAATAGTTTTAAAAGGTCTGTAAGTCTTCTGGTCCCTTTTTTCAGAATTGCCAGCTGATCCAAACAAACCCCATGATTTCCCCAACAAGGTCTCCCCATACTATGGCTTTTGTGACTGACAGTGTCTGGGAAAGGAAAGGAAGCAAAGAACACCCTCCTTCCACCCAAGACAAGCTGTACCTGTGCATCTGGATCCCACTTAGCCTCACCTCACTCTCACAGGGGCACAATGAGGGTGGGACTCCACACATAGTCACAGCGCACCAACTGTTCTGTTCCCTAGAAAACCTATCATTTATGCCACTTGGTGTTTGGTAAGACACTTGCCTGCTGCATGCATTTCATGCCCTGAGCTAATATATGAAGGCCTAGAGAGCCAAGGACACCTGTATGAGAGCTTGATTCTTGTCAGGGCAATCTCGGAATATATTGGATACTGACTAGGTATGAAGTTTATCTCTCTGGAAGTCCTTATTTTTTTTTTTTTTAATAGGGAAGTTATTCCCCTGAGCCATCTGCCCAGCCCTTAAATAGGGAAGTTATTCTCCTCATGTTTCAACCTTTGGCTCCATCCCCAGTGACTACATGGATACATGCCTTCTTAATAAATAAAAAGCACTTCTATTACTATCATAGACTTGAACACCTGAAGGGCTCTAGTCTACAACATATTTGACTCACACACTTGTGTTCTAGTACTATCCTCTTCCCAAAGAATCCAAAGATTTTAATAGAGACAAGGAGACACACTACTATGTAGCTCATCTAAAAATCCAAAGCACAGTTCCCTAGATGCCTTTAAATTTTTTTTTCTTGAGACAAGGTTTTGATATATAGTTCAGGCTGGCCTTGAATTTGCTATGTAACCCAGGCTGGACTTGAACTCATGGTAATCCTCCTGCCTCAGCCACCTGAGTTCTGGGATTACAGGCATGTGCCACCATGCCTGGTGGTCCCTTAAAAATTAAGCATGGGGGTTGGGGTATACCTCAGGGGTAGAGCACTTGCTCAATACACACAAAGCTCTAGGTTTATTCCAAGAGCCACCATCACCAAAAAAAGTTAAGCATACAACTACCACTTACACTGCACTTTCTTTCCTGAGTATTGACTCAAGATGGTAGAAAATAAATGCCCATGCAAGAACTGATACATGAATAAATCACAGCAGGATTATCTTTAACTGCCAAAAAGTAGAAACAATTCAAACGTTCATCAATTGATAATAAAACAAAATATAGTCTAGCCACACAATGAGATGTTATTTGGTCATAAAATACAAAGTGTGTTTTGTTTTGCTTTGTTTTGTTTTGTGGCCAGCTCAGCCCGCCCTGGGGGTGGGGCTGGTATGGCATGTGGTTCCAGGGATTGAAACGAGGTCCCTGCGGTTGCCTAAGCTTGCCTAAGCAGGCACTTTAGACTATTGAACTATCTCACTGGCCCAAAACAAAGTGTTAATACCTACTAAGATACTGCTTAACCTCCAACACCACACACCACAGAGACAATGGGTGAAGGATGCCAATAACAAAGCCACAATATGACACTATTTGTATGAAATGTCCATATTAAGCAAATTCATAGAGATAGAAAATAGATGAGAGGTTGCCCCAATCTGAGGGGTAGGGTGGGTGGGTGGAAAAATGAGTGATTGTTAATCACTACAAAGTACCTTTTTGGGGATTAAAAGGTATTCTGGATATACCATTATATCTTGATATTCAACTGCTTTGAAACACATCAGGGTTTTTTATTTATTTTTTTTCACAATTTTATTGATAAACAGATAGCAATGAGACAGTTTCAAATCAAATCGGTAGGACAGTTTCAATAACTAACACACTGCATATATTCTTCTTAGTGGTTAATTGCTGTACAAGATGCGGACTTGAGATCCTATTTACAAACACCATTAGAACAAATCATTCTATTCATTAAGAGAATGCAACTATATATCTATCCTAACCACTTTGAATACACAGATACAAAATGGACATTCATCTGTATACCCCATTTTTTCTAAGTTCCATTATTGAATATTATAGGTGTGTAAACTCAGCAAAATATTCTAAAAGAGTCCAGTAGCCCATAATAGCATTGGGTCTTCTGTTTAACTGGCAATGCCAGAAATTATTGACCTGAGTCCCCCACAGCTCAACATAACAGCATGGCTTTACTTCCTATATTTCGTCTTCATACTTTTCTACTGGCATATCAGGTTTGATACTCAGGAATTTTGGCACAAAAATTTTGTCTCTATATTCATTGTTTGCTGGGTGCTCAATACACAAGCTAGAACTTATTGGTGTCTGTTGCATCAGGACTCTCTTCCTTTTTCAGCACAATTTGTTTGATATTTGTTGCACTTTCTGGAACCAAGAAAGGAGTGCTGAGGTACCACTGTAGCAGTGATGGCTACACATGCCTATCCATATTCTAAAATCCACTCACTTATACATTTTTAAAGGTGAAATTTATGTTAAGTTGATCACATGTGAACTTCTAAAAATCAAGTAAGAAACAAAAGACATAGGACATTAAGAACAGTGACAATAAAAACTAAGGAGTAAGCTGAAGGGCCTCTCAGAGCCAAGGCCATCTTGTTGATCTTCCTACCGCCACAGTTGGACTTGACCCCCTTTCTCTGGGTTTCCCTCAGAAGGCAGCAAGCATAGACTCTTGAACACATGGGAGATGCCTTGCACCCAATGCCTAGCTTAGAACTGTCATCCACACAGGTGGGCCTAAACTCCAGTGAGTTTTGCTCTGACCTTACATCTTTGGACAGCATAAACCTTAAGGCTCTGACTTCTCCACTTCTGCCTGCTAATTTCTCACAAAACCAAGCCTTTCATTGCAATGCAATACTATCCTCATCCATCAAACTGTCAAGCTAATTGTTTATAAAACAGCCAGAACTGCTTGTCACAGAACATCAACTAACTCAGTCCAAATAAAACAGAACCTCTGGGTTGGGTAGATCCTCTGTGGAAGGAAGAGTCCTGGTGACATTTATGGGAACAAAGGTTCACAAACACCTTTTTAAGTCCAGCAACCATCAAAAACCCAGGAGTGATGCCACTATCCTGAGACCTCCAACTGCTCTCAAGGAATTTTGTTTTCCTCTCTCTAGCATGGTGTTTGGATATTTGAAAAACATTTCTGGCCCTAAAAGACTGAAAGCTTTAGGATTCCAGCCTCAGATTTCTGCTGTGGCACAAGGACAAAGCAATGGCCCTGCATATGCTTCAACTCCCCAATTATAGAATTGTTTATCCTGGGCAGAGCTTGAGTTTGCTGGTCACTTTCACATCGTTTTTTCTTGGCCTCACCCTCCCTGTCATGGAGGCAGAGCATTCTGGGTTGCTAGTTGTTATCCACAGAGGAGTTCGGAGATTCACAGTGTTTCAGGAGTTGTTCTTACTAGAGTTCATATGTCCACACTCTCAGTACAGCACTCTTTCCAGGATTCATCTTGGGCCAGAAGGTGAATCTTTTTTCTTTTTTTTTAGATTGTGAAGAATCTTTTTTTTTTTCTCCATAATTTTATTGAGAAACAAATAGCAATGAGACAGTTTCAAATCAAATTGGTAAGACAGTTTCAATAATTAACACATTGCATACATTCTTCCTAGTGGTTAATTGATGTACAAGATGCGGACATGATATCCTATTTACAAACACCATTAGAACAAATCACTCTATTCATTAAGAGAATGTAACTATATATCTCTCCTAACCACTTTGAATACACAGATACAAAATGGACATTCATCTGTATACCCTTTTTTTGTTAAGTTCCATTATTTGAATATTATAGGTGTGTAAACTCAGCAAAATATTCTAAAAGAGTTCAGTAGTTCATAACAGTATTGGGTCTTCTGCTTCACTGGCAATGTCAGAAATAGTTGACCTGAGTCCCCAATAGCTCAACATGATAGCATGGCTTTACTTCTTATATTTCGTTTTTATACTTTTCTGCTGGATGGTTAAGACCAAGGTAAAGCAGGACCTATGCACCAAGATAGAAGGTGAATCTTTGGAGTGCTCTTGCATCAGCACTTCTCTGTTCCTCTGCTGGACTTCCCAAAGCATTTCTTAGGTTATGGTAGCTCTCATTCTCTTTCACATAGTCACTGGAGCCAATCAGAGGCAATGTTGTTTAGGAAGTTGGTTGTTTCTAGTGGGCATCAAACACTGTGGTAGGTTGTACAGTTTAAAGAAGAAAAAGAGAGAGCAGGAGGAAGAGAGAGTAGAGAAGAAGAGGAAAAAGGAAGAGAAAGAAGAGAAAGAGACGGAGAAAAGGAAGAAAAGGAATAAGGAAGAGGAAAGGAAGGAAAAAGAGAAGAACAGGGAAGAAAAGAAGGAGGAGGAAACAAAGGAGGGGAATAAAAAGAGGAAGTGGAGTTGAAGGAGTGGAGAAGAAAACTAAAGGAGAAGAAAAGAGAAGGAAGAAGGGCTCATTAGGTCTCTCAGCTCTTAAGATGATCACATCCTAGTGGTTCCCAGTGCCTAATAGCTTCTAACTAAACTATGACCCTTGGCACATCCCAGTATTCTAGAATCTTTGGGTTTTGCCTTCTTTTTACCCCATAAATTCTCTTGAATTCATTTCTGCCTTCTTTCTATCCCATAAGTTCTCTCTCTTCTTTCTGTCTCATAAGTTCTCTTGAACTCATTTTTTTCTAAACTTAGAGCCATTTGATCTCTTTAGTTACAGGAAGGCAAGTTTATTAATTATGGACATAGAAATAGGTAAACATAAATAACATATTACCACCGTGGTAAGGGAGGGATCATAGCAGGATGTGCAAAGACTTGGTCCCCTTTGTTTTCTTGGTTCTGGTCACCTACCAAGTCACTGTCTTCTATGGCCATAGGAGCTGGGTCTGAGCCACTAACTGCTATTCTAATTATAAAATCACTGTTCACTGGCATTGTCTCACCAGAGCCAGTCATTAAAATTAAGCTGCAAACTTTAAAAAAAGTTCTGCTGCCATAGCATCATAGTCCAGGTCCTGCCAGAATAAGACATAAGTAAGGGCCAACTGTCTGAGGTCATACTACCTTTGCATTGCCAGAATACCATCAATGCTTTGCTTCGCAATGTCTGTAAAGAAATAGGGTAGGACATGTTAAAACAAAACTTTCAAAAGAACAGTATCACAGTTCTCAGCCAAATATAAAAAGAACACCTTTAAAATATTTTATTTAGCTTAGTAATTAATAAGATAAGCAATAAAACATTAGGAATAGTTCAAAAGAACATTTGAGAAGGTAGGTTTATATTTTAAAAAATGATTGGAGGACTGGCCAGATAGTTCAGCAGACTAAAGTGCCTACTTATGCAAAGTGCAGCAGCTGGGGGTTTGATCCCCAGCCTGCTGTGCTGACCCCACCCTGGGGCACACTGAGATAGCAATTGAGACTGGGCATGGTGGTGCATACCTGTAATGCCAGCGCTTGGGAGGCTGAAAGCAGGAGGATCACTACAAGTCCAGTCTATGTAGTGAGACCCTGTAGACCCTGTTCTAAATACATTAAAAAAGTATAAATTAGGGGCCAGAGAGATGGCTCAGTAGAATAAGTGGCAACTGCAAGGGTCTGAGTTCAATCCTCAGTTCTGCCAAAAAATAAATAGATAAATAAATAAATACTGGTTGGTATTTTACAGGGTACTAAACCTTTTGTAGGTAATTCTTCCATTAAACAGGAATTTTCTGAATCTCTTTTGGAAAAGATCCCTAAGTTAACCTTTGTCCCTGCAGAATTTTAAAATAGGCAACCCACAGAACGTTAAACCTAGGCCTTCACTGAAGAACTACAATACTCACTGGGCTTTTTTGAAATGCCTGGTAGCTTTCTAATAGGTCGCTATTGCTAGAGTCTGGAACTGATTCAGGGAAACTTTAAAAAATGACTACAGCCACTGATCAATTGTAAAAAAGTCCCCACCACTCTCCTTAAGGCAAAGGGGAGCCACCGCCACTGTCTCCTTACATGCAGCCTGCAGCTGCTCCAAGGTCAGATACCTCTACCTTAAATGTGAGCCAGTCTGGCTGAATCTAAATCTATCTAAAACAGGCAATATTAAGAGCATAGAAAAATTGGTGCTCCTTACTGAGTCAGTGCACACTGCATAAGACTATCGTAAATTACAACGAAATTTTATGACCATTATAGTTTTTTTATGAGCAGAACATATTTGTTGGGGGAAAGAAAGATTCTGTCCAAGAGAGGGACAAGAGGGGGGCCTGAGTGGGTTGTCCCCCTATAACCATTACATTTTTTAATTGTATAAATAGATTCTCATATAGAATGTTTGTATGACATCCACAAGTTATAGCTATTAGCTAAGTTTATTTTTTGTGTAATCCTTCCTTGGATCTGCAGTACCCAATTCTATTTTTTTAAATAATTTTATTGAGAAACAAATATCATTGAGACAGTTTTATGACTGATTACTGACAAATTTACAGTAATTAATACAGTGTGTATTATTGTCTTAGTGGTTATTCATTGTACAAGATGCAGACATGATATCCTGTCTCAAACACTGTAACAACCCTCTCTATTCATTGAATTAAGAGAGTAGAGCTGTATATCTATCCCAACTCTTTTGAGTATACAGATACAAAAGGGTTGTTCATTTCTATCCCACTTTTTTGGTTAGTTTTGTAAGAGATGGGCATTCCATTGTCATTTAAATATTGTAGATGCTTGAATTCAGCAGAATCTCCCAATAGAGTCCAGTAGTCCATAATAGTAGTGGGTTTTCCACAAGACTGACAATGTCCAAAGTTGCTGACTTGAGCTTTTTACAGCACAGCATATCAATGTGGCTTTACTTTTTATACTTCGTTTTCATACTTTTCTGCTTGATGGTTAAGACCAAGATAAAACAAGACCTATATAACAAGAAATGTAACTTTTGTATCTGATTAGGTCAGTCAAATCCCCTCAGGATTTAACCTGAAATGCTATGCCGTAATTTGTAGATCCTTTGTGAGTGTCAGCCATGTGGATGAGTCACGGCCATTGCTTGCAATGCCCAATTCTAATATTCCTCATCCAATGTTTTTGAGGGACTATACTTACTGTGTGGATCGAGTTTTCAGGAATGTGTTACACTCTGTCTGGGCTCAGTTATATGGTGGACAAATAACCCCAGAATTTCACTCACTTTTTTTTTTTTTCTGGCACTGGGGATTGAACTCAGACCCTTGCGCTTGCCAGGGAAGCACTTATTCCACTGAGCCATTTCCCCAGCCCCTCACTCACTTAGAACAGCAAAGCTGTACCAATCACATCCATGCCAACTGATCTTCTTGGGTTGGTAAGGTCTCTGCTCCATTGCCTCACTTAGGGACCCAAGCCTGTCAGAGGTTTGTTAGGTGACGTGGCATAAAGAAAGATAGTGTGGTACATCACATGCCTATAGATCTTCCACCCAGGAGTGACACTTGCTTTTTCATTGGCCAAAGCAAGCGACATGCCCATCCTAATTTCAAAGAGGTAGAAAATACAATCCCAAAGAAGAAAACATGTATTTATAACTAATCATAGTGACTACCAAAACTTTTTTTGGAGAGTAGACTTATTTTAAACAAGTTTAATTGTTTTAGCTATATTGACTCAGCTCTTAATTAACAACAGTCAGTGACACTGTAATAGGTATGCCATTGGTATATTTTGATTTGTCAGTTTTATTCTTCAATTAATCTGAAACAGTAACCAAATGGACTGTTGGCACTTCAGGAAGTGTCATAGCAGCTAATAAAACAAAATCCTGCAAGTAGATCCCAAGTTGGATAGTTTGGCCCTGAGCCTGAAGACATACCTTTCTTTTTGGAAAGGACCACATTTTAGGAGTGGCTGTAGTTCCTTTTTCCACAAGGCCTGCATCTGTTAACCTCCACAGTATAGAGGGTTTATTTGTCACACCTGGCATTGAGCTGAAACTTGAATTAACACTGAAGTTTTGAAGAAGTTTTTTTAAAGCAAAATTTGGTTAACAGGTGATTTTGTGGTTTCGACTTTATTTCTTTATTATTTACATTTTCTACACCCGGTTTAGAGTTCCAAATCCCTAAGCAAGAGCATAAAATTCCCCTGATGTAGAAAGGTGCATGAGGAACAAACAGAGCTTCCGCCGAGGATTTTCAGGAGGCCAGAGGTCAGGTTCAGTGGAATGTGCACCGAAAGTATTAGCTCAACAAGAGTCCAGGGAGAAGTCTATTCTGGCAATCAAATCTGAAAATGAGCTCCTATAATCAAAAAGTACTGAAAGAAGCTCATATGAGCACTTGCTGTTAAATGATATTAAAAAGCAAAATTAATCAGATCATATAATTCTAAGATGTGGATAGATTTAGAAAGCAAAGACTCTATTAACCGGATTAGACATCTCTTTGGCATTTCTGAGTCCTTCAGTCACACAATTGGCTTCTACTTATGTTAGGATACTGGCAGGACACAAACAGCACATTCATCTGTGACTGAAGGAGATTTTGAATGATAGGGCTCTTCTCAGAGGTACGGTTGGGATTACGGAACCTCAACAGACATGGAACCCAAAGACCAGCAATGACAGGGATGAATTACCACTGCTGGGCCTGAAGAGGCAGGAGGCAAGAAACATGACTTCCACAGCTTGGTGAGAATAGCATGCATAAAAAGAGGCAGTCCAACAGGAACTGCGACTCTGGAGAGACATGGCCATTACTGAAACCATGACAAAGCAGCCAAGGGGTGACAGTGAGTGGCCACGTGACATTCCTCTCACTGGCCAAACCAGAGGGCAAGAGATGCTAAGTGAGAAAGGCCATAGAGACCAGAATCACAGCACAGAACATAGCCCTGCAGAGAATGTACCAGGCCATTACAGCCTCATCTAATTGAAAGATGTGGTTTGTAGAGACAGGCAAATGTTTTCTCTTTTCTCTCTATTTGAACAGACCAGTTGTGATCTGTTTGTTTTCTCCAGACTACTTGGCCTCTAAGACTTCAATTCTCCTTATTTTCATTGTTGAATCCAAGAAAGCTCAATAGTGGAGGTCAAGTTTACAAATTAAAATGTAAAAAAGCAAGTGGCTCTGTCTCTTATTGTATGAGACTCTTACAAGTTTGATACCTATTTAATCTCATCACATGTATAGCAAGGAGCACAGGTATCTTCATTTATATTTTGATTGTTAAATGATCTTTGTTTTTGAGTAGTTTCAGGTTCACAGTAAAACTGAGCATCGTATACAGAGATTTTCCACATATTCCAACTTCAACACATGTGCAGCCGTTCCCTCTATCAACTTCTGACTAGAATGGTACACGTTTTACCAGGGTGGGTCCTCAACTGACACATACGTATCATTCAAGGCCTATAGCTTCCATTAGGGTTCACTATGCTGTGGGTTTTGGCAAATTTACAGTGACATATCTCCACCTTTATATCATACAAACCAGTTTCACTGCCCTAAAAATCCTCTGTCTCTGCCTATTCATTCAGGGTTTAATTTTTAAACAGCATGATTTTTTTTAAAGAACTCTGAAGAGATTGCGTGATTAACTTAGAAAAATCTAGTACGTTCTTGGCACGTAAAACAGAACACAGAATTATAATGTAGTAAATTATTGCCTAACATTATTGGGAAATGTAATTGCATAGTTAAGAGTATCTCTATAGACATTATAATTAATCTACCACTTTCTAAATATTTAAAATATATTTGTAATCAGCATGTCAAACAAATAAAAAATTAATATCAAAACACAATTTTATTTATTTACTTATTTTTGTCTTTTTGAGACAGAGTCTCACTCTGCAGCTCAGACTGGTCTTGAGCTCACTTTGTAGCCCAGACTGGTTTCCAACTTGCAATGATCCTCCTGCTTCACCTTCTCAAGAGTGGGATTACAGGCATGTACCACCATGCCCGGCCCACAATTTTATTTTAAATATGTGTTCAGTGAGGGTAATCTTTTCTTTTTCTTTTTTTTTTTTTAAAAAAAAAAAAACTTGTTTTTTATTTTATTTATTTATTTATTTTTTAAATATTTATTTATTTTTATTTATTACATTTATTTATTGTGTATGTGTGTGGCCAGCTCAGCCCACCAGGGGGCAGGTCTGGCTGGCATGTGGTGCTGGGGATCGAACCGCGGTCCCTGTGCTTTGCCACGCTTGTTTCAAGTAGGTGCTTTAGACCACTGAGCCATCTCTCCAGCCCCGAGGGTAATCTTTTCTAGTTCCAGAAAACAATGCTGTCTTTTCTGGCCTCTTGAAGTCACAAAACATAGGCCTAATTCAAAATGCAGACATTGTTCAGCCCAAAATATTATTTAATTCATATTGAAACTCAAGTTAGAGCAAAATCTTCCGTTCCTCATACAGAACTTGCTTCAAACAGGGAACTCAGATGGGCCGGGGTGAGGTTGTCATCAACACTGCTCCTATAGTTCTTCTTTGGTAACCAGGGTTGCAGTCCCTCTGGAGGAGGAGAATAAGGAAGGCCTAGGGAGCTCCATCCAGCTATAGTGCTTTGAATCTAGTACGCTCTGAGCCCAGACTTGTTGCAAAATCTTTAATGGATACTTCTCAGGCTCATTGGAGGCTCCCTTGTGTGACTTCCTTAAACGAGTGTTGCCCTCTGTCCCTCTGAATGCTGTTCCTCACCCTGCTGGACTTGTCTTCTAGTCTGCTCTGCAAACTTTTAGTGTCGGGACCTCTTTGTTCCAGGTTATCATTTTGAGTAGGAGTTTGTATTAGTTAGCTATTGATGTGTAACAAATCACCCTGAGAACTTATAGCTTAATCAGCAAACATTTATCATCTCACAGTTTCTGGGGTCAGGAATTAGTTCAGTCCAAGGTCTGGCTTAGTTGAATCCTCTGTTTCACAGTCTCTCACGAGTCCAGGACCACAGTTACCTCAAGGCTTAACTGACCAAGAGCTTCCTCCCAATTCACTCACATAGTTTTCATTAAAATGCAGCTCCTTGTGGAGAGAAGCCCTTTGATCCTCTCTGTCTTTTGCCTGGAAGCCACCCTCTGCTCTCCACCATGTGGATCTTTCCAGGCATGGTAGCTTGTTTAATCAAAGCATATATACTGAGACAGCAATAGAGAGCCCAGCAAGAGAGATACCACAGCCTTGTTTGTTTATTTGCTTTTTTTTTTTTTCTTTTTGAGAAAAGGTCTTGATACAGAGAGAAAAACTGGTCTCAGGTGGTTGACCTCCAAGCAATATAGGGAACCTCCAAATGACACAGGGAAAAAGATCTCTGAACCTCACCTGCATGAGTTTGTGTTCTCTAAAACCGAAGAATGAATTTTATGAACAAATGGAGGTTATGAGCAGAATATATTTAGTGAGGGAAAGAAAGTTCCTGTCCCTAGAGAGAGACAGGAGGGAAGGGCTGAGCAGGTAGTTCCCCCTGGGAATTCGTCTCTTGCAGGGACTTTTATAGAGGAAAACCATGTGGTGAGGTGGGTCTAAGGTGGTGGAGAAGACATGGGAACTTGCTTAGTTGGGCATGAGGTGGGACAAAACTATGGTCAACCAATGAGATTACAAGCACCATTGTTCAGGTAAAATTGATTAAATCCAGTATCAAATGGGAAAGTGAGTCATGTAGCAAGCGGGCACAAATATGGAACAGGGTCTCTTTCTGTTGTGGGTAGGGCTAGTGACTCATTTGGGCTCTTTCAAGTTGATTGATACTATTTAGGATATCAATCCCTAATGCCCATCCCTAGGGAAGTACGTAGCTATGCTTCCTCTTTTTGTCTTGGTCTTCAGGCGTGGCCCATATGAGAGTGTCTGTCTCTTCCAAGTTGCAAAGTCACCTTGTCTTCCATCTTGTCTCCTTGAGGGCCTGACCCTGTCTGACTGCCTATAATATTTTCTATCTAACTCGGCTGCCTACAACAGTCTTACTATGCAGTGCAGGCTGGCCTTGAACTCACTTAGGTAGCACAGGTTGGCTTCAAAGTCGCAGCAATCGTCCTGCATCAGCCTCCCAAATACTGAGGTTACAAGCATGTGCAACCACACAGGCATGTGCCACCACACCTGGCAGCCTCAGTCTTTTGTAACTGACTCATGAAAGAGACATCCCGTGACATTTGTCCTATGCCATTCATTAGGCAGAAGTCATAAGATCCAACCCCTCTCAAAGGGTACAGATTACATGAGAGCATGAACAGCAGGAGGCAGCCATCCTGGAGGGTCATTTTTGAACGCTGCCTATCAGAGATGCATACAGTTCAATCTCATCTTTCTGTGTATGATCCACAGATGGTCCATGGGAAATGCTCTACACCCTTATCCCTGCCAAGCACTGCAACAGAATAACCACCTCTCTCCAGCTGCTTACAGCCTCTCTAGCTTTCCCAAGTAGGGAAATCCCCGACCCAATCCCTGACCACCCCAACAGCAGTTCCTCGGCGAGGAGACACAATCGCCAATCACCACATGAGCCTCCATGATGCTGCCTCCTGCTATTCACAACCTTGTGTGATCTGTACACTTTGGGTGTGGTGGCACCCCTTTTTGAGTATGGCTTTTACAGCATGTGCATGAAAGTCGCAGTCCATTTCACACTCATTTCAGTGTCACACTCATCTTGTGCTTCCATTGAAACCACGGAAGAAAGAGGCCACTTGAACATCCTTGACACATTTAAAATCACCCTCTGTTGATGATCCAAAGAGCCCTCACTAATTTTATACTATTTGTCAATTTGATTATCTAATTTCGTGTTCAGGGGTTGGGGGAAGCATAGACACACACTTTACTAATTCCAGACATCAGGTTTCACAATAAAATTATACCTATGAATTTATCACAAATAATCCATTTTAAGATTCATGGATATATTTCTTCTCTTTAAAAGATTGATCTTTTTAAGTTCTATTCTGAGATGAAGACATTTCTTACTTTCTTTTTTTTTTACATTTTCATTTCACAGACGTTATAACGAAATCTTCTAAAAACCAAAGGTATAGAGCGGAGTGGCATTCAGAGTCCAATACAGTGGATTTTTGTCTGAGCTCATTTATAATAATTCCTGTAATATACCCTTTAAAACCTTTAGTAAATCTATTTGGTTGTCTAACTGTACTGGTTTGTTTCCCAGAATACTATCTCCACTAACTTAAAATGCTCGTTATCAGCAGGCTTGGATGTTTTATTTTGAAGTCACAGAGGCAGCCTCTTGATGTCTACAAATGCAGAAAGTCATTCCTGGAAGAACGTTATCCTGGTTTACAGAGTGACATTATTTCATTTATCATTCCCAAGTACTTTATCATCGGGGTCACTGGGTTTGGCTAGAGGCAAGAAAGTTAGAATTTCTTTTTATTTAGTATTTTCCTAGAAATGAGAAATAGACAAAGCAATGAACTGCTTACTGTATAGTAAGGAGTAAAGAATTTATGAAATGGAATATCCTAAGTAGGTAGAGAGGGGAGAGGATCAGGCTCAGAATTTGCAACCTGCTTACACAGAACTGGAACAAAAAAACCAGAAAAGCTCTGAAGAGGACATCTCAAAACTCATAAGAAAAGACATTATCTCTCAAGGCTCAGTGAGAGAAATGCCACCAAAAGGAAGATTATTCTTTTGGGTAGGGATCACATGGAGGTTGCCCAAAGTAATGGGTACCTCACACTGTGAGGCAGAGTCCATTGTTATTTGTTCCTTGGGTTGCGCCCAGGGAGCCAGGAAGATTTCAGTGCCTTCTTCAGGAGCTCGGCAGGACTCAGCCCTGCTTCCCTCTCACGCTGGTCACAGTGAGACTAAAGGCCAGTCATAAGTCTGCAAATCTCTCCTGTAAAATATCTTTTATTTGTATTTAATACAGTGTTTACAGGATCTAAAGGGTCTTACTACACAGATCAGACTTGTAGTGATCCTCCCGTTGTCAGCCTCCCAAACACTGGGATTACAGGCACGTGCTACCATGCCCAATCTCAATCGCTTTCTCAGCATGCCCTGGGGACGGGGATGGCAAAGCAGGCTGGGGATTGAACCCCGGCCCCTGCATCTGCCTAAACTGGTGCTTTAATCTGCTAAACTATCTGACCAACCTGTCCTGTAAAATGCCTTGAGGGAAGGCTGTCTTTCCATCAGGATACTTAGTACTCAACAGATAGTGAATATGCAACAAATATTTGTTGAACAAATTTGTAAATAGGCAAATAAGTAGAAATGAGGTAGAAGATGGTCTAAATTAGAAAGATCAAAGAGAAGATACAGGACAGGAAGTTTACTTAGTAGACTCAGGGAGCAAAAGCCCTACTCCTCTGGCTTCCACAGTGGTGGCTGCCAGCCTGCCCTCTCTACTCAAGCTTTTTTGCTTTAGATCCTCAAAACTTAACTTTCCCTCCTGCTTTCAAAACCTACACTCCAGAACATTTATCTTTTTTGTTTGTCCATTTAGTCTCTGACTCTCAATCTGACCTATTTCCTTCTATTTCCTCTCACCTCTTCTTTCTCTAATCAACACTCAATTACTCTTTTTCCTCCAGCTCCTGATGTTCAAATCTCTCACTGTAGGCCACACAAATCTCTAACACTACAAGAGACTCCCCTCCCTTAGCAACACTGTTCAGGAGCTCTTCTATGCCTTCTCAGGGCTTCTTGAATAGCCATGGACAGGAGGTAGGGAGATGAACTTGGATGACAAGCTGACTCGGAAACATTAGAAAAATGCTTCTAAAAAGTGACCGCATTCTTCCAATTTTACATGCATACATCTGGTAATAGGAATAGCTGGCTGGAAGACAACACAAATACTATGAAATTCATGTTACTTTGTTAAATGAAATTCTGCATTACTTGTAATTTTTTTGTTTTAATTTTAATTTGTACTCTCTTTCAAAAATAAAAAAAAAAAATACAACAAACAAACAAAGAAAAGCAACCATACCCAGGGATACTTTTAAGTAACCAAATGTTCTTTAGGAGATGCAATCTCTCAAGGCGACTGCAATAAAGAAGCCACTACACCCTTAGCTTTATCGCCAGTATATCCTGGAGCCAAAGTCAGATGGTTTCCCTATTCTCACAATCTACTTAATTGTTGTTTTAAAATCTGAATATTTCCATCATTTATAATTTCTGTTTTGGATGAGAGTTCTGACCACCACCTTTTTATTACTGCTTGAAGCCAGTTTAAACCAACTATCGCATGTTCTTCAAATTTGCTATTAAGTCGTGACTTCACTAGAGACAATAAATTTGCACAGCAGCCAACGGAGATACACTGTTGCTCTTCCTGTAAACTACTGGGGAGCCCAGGAAGGCAGTCCAGCTCACCGCCAAGGTCTTCTGTCCTCACCAAATAAACTACAAGTTGGCTTGCACTTCTCTTTCTCCAGAAAGTGAAGGGTACATTCAATCTCAAATTCCTGCTGAGCAAAACTTGGGCCATTGCTTCACGGTCCTGAGAAAAACCCACGATATTTTGAGGGTGGGCTTTCTGATGGAAGAATGAGAGTCGCTGGAGTTGGCCACACATGTCAAACTGTAGGTAATTTTTCACGCAGGTGGCCTGCACAAGCCAGGTCGTGTTCTTTATTTGCCATCTCACAGCCCCCACGTTTTTCCCCCCTGTAGTACCAGAGAAGAACTCAGGACCCTGCGCTTGCCAGGCCGGCACTTATCACAGCCCCCACTTCTAGGAGACTGTTTTTTTCTGTAACAATGAATTGGAAAGGAATGATGCATTCTGCTGCATTTGGGGCTTATGGTTATTTAGTAACATTGTTTAAGAACTTCTCAGCCTTAATACAATCCTGCATTAGAATATAATTTATACTATGTGAAAAAAATAAGGCAGGACGTATTTCTAGGAACCACAGAGACCAATCATGGATTTGTGTGTGTGTGTGTGTGTGTGTGTTTTATTTAAAAAAAAAAAACAAGAAACCTAAATGTGTGCAGCTGTTTTCCTACATTGAAGAAAACTTCAAAGTATAAAACATCATAGTAAATAATGAATATTAAAATTTTTGTGTACACTAAGATACTGTATATCCAAATGCCTTAATTATTACTAAGCTGATATGTTTTGATACTCATATTTTCTTGCTTTAAAAAAATTAGAACCAGCTCCAGCCAGATAGCTCAGCAGACTAGAGTGCCTGCTTGGACAGGCACAGGGGCTGGAGCTTCAATCCTGGGCACTTCATGCTATGCCAGCCCCACCCCCAGGGCACACTGAGGCTGCGACCGAGACTGGGTATGGTGGTGCACACCTGTAATACCAGCGCTTGAGAGGCTGAAAACGGGAGGATAACTAC
>NW_004524596.1:6361446-6373379 GCF_000260255.1 Octodon degus | reverse complement strand
TATATATATATTTTTTTTCTGTATTTTAGGGAAGGGTCTACAGGGTGCTCAGGGTCTCACTACTAGATCGGATTCGTAGTGATTCTCCTGTTTAACAGCCTCCCAAGTGCTGGGATTACAGGCGAGCCAGCACGCTCAGTCTCAATTGGTGTTTAAGTGTGCCCTGGGGGCGGGGCCAGTACAGCAGGCCCCAGGGTAGAACCCCAGCCCCTGCACCTGTTTGTAGGCACTTTAATCCGCTGAGGTATTTGGCCAGCCCAATATATTTTAAAAATAATTAGAATGGGGGGGAATAAAAAATAAAAAAAAATAATTAGAACCAACAATGTTTCTGCCATGATAAATTCATGGAGTTAAATCAGGGGTTTATGTTCATGTAGAATGTTTTTTATTAAAACATACTCCACACTATTTTTGATATATGAAAATATTGTTAATAAGTCTGATTTTTACCAGAATTTTCATATCTTGTATGTATGTGTTATTACTGTATAAAGAAAAAGTTGAATAAGTATTTGTATGAATGTTTAATTAGAAATGCCCACGGACTCGGATAACTTATATTCACTTTTTACTATGTATAGATAGATCTCTTTTTTTCCCCCATAATTTTATTGATAAACAAATAGCAATAAGACAGTTTCAAACCAAATTGGTAGGACAGTTTCAATAATTAACACATTGCATACATTCTTCCTAGTGGTTAATTGCTGTACAAGATGTGGACTTGAGATCCTATTTACAAACACCATTAGAACAAATCACTCTATTCGTTAAGAGAATGTAACTATATATCTATCCCAACCTCTTTGAATACACAGATACTACCCTTTTTTTTTATTAAGTTCCGTTATTGAATAGTATAAGTGTGTAAACTAGATCTCTTAATAGTTTTCATTTCTCCATCATATAAATTTCATTTAAGTAAATTTACTCAATAGTTATAGGGGGAAAAAAAGCAACCATAGGACATGACAGGGGTCATTGTATTTTCAAATATTCCATTGACCATAAGAGTTTGAGGAGTCTGAGAAGAATGGGGAGGGTAGGGCCAGCCAGAAAGCTCAGTGAACTGAAGTGCCTGCTTAGACAGAGCACAGCAGCCGGGGTTCGATCCCCAGGGTGCCATGCTGACTCCACCCTTGAGGTGCGCTGAGATGGAGATTGAATCTGGGCATGGTGGCATGCCTGTAATCTCAGCACTTGGGAGGCTGAAACAGGAGGATTACTATGAGCCAGATCTACATAGTGGACCCTGTAGATCTTGTATCAAATACATTAAAAGGAAAAAAGAAAGAATGAATGAAAAGGGGGGAAAAAAAAAAGAGGAAGAGAGAGAAAGGAGGTGGTGCAGGGAAAAACAAACTAAAAGGAGAATTGTCTTATAATCCACCTCTTCCCTAACAACAAGCTGCAGAAAAGGGCCCAGTTGTGCAATTCATTCTTAATCTTAGCTTGCTTGATTCCTTCCTCCCAAGCTCTCTTTCCTCTTCTCCAAGACACTCCTGACCCCAGGTTATCTACCCACTTGCTGTCTTCTTCTTGGATTCCCGTTCCTGTCTCAGCTGTCATGCTTGTTTTCCCTGAGCCTCTCTTCTTTGTGCTTTTCTTAGGCCTTCATCACTCCTAGGTTTCAGCCACCCATAGAAAAATGTTGATCACTTCAAAACTCTTGTCTTCAGCTTAGATCTTTCCTCTGAGTATCCTGGACCCAACAAAGGTTTTCGTTTTTGTTTTTTTTTTTTTTTGACAGAACTGGAGATTGAACTCAGGCCCTTGTGCTTGCCAGGGAAGCGCTTATTCCACTGAGCCATCTCCCCGGCCCCTCAACAATGTTTTAGCTGTCTTAGATGGCGTGTGTTGCAAACACTTGGAACTGAGCACACATGTTAATGAATTCACCATTTACACCACCTCAGTCCCGTGCTGTCTCATGTATAATGGACATTGCTGCCACTCATCACCTTGCGGGCCAAGTCAGAGTCTGAACTCACACCTCCACTCACACCTCCTCATGCACACGCACTTGCCAGATCAATTTCTGTTCATTTCGCTGTCTAAATTTCTCTAGAACCCTCCCAGTTATTGCCTCCATTCATTCCTCTGAGCTGCTGTGACTCTTCCTGCCTACGGTGGGCGTCCCTGCCCTTGGCCCCCGATCCATGCTCCTAACAGCTGCTGTGATCTTTCCAAAACACATACTTCTGTCTTACCGAAAGCATTTCAGCATCTCTCTGTTACACATTGTATGACGCCAAGTTTCTCTCATGAAACCTGAAAGGGCTGCAATCTGGCCCTCCCTTGCTCTGCCCCTTTGTGTTCTCTGTGCTCCAACAGCTGCTTTTAGTTGCCCAAATGTACCATGTTTTGCATTTTCCAGGATTTTCCGAGCTTTCTTTGAGCCTGGAACAGAGAGGTGCTGAAAACACTGCTGGGAGAAAGAACAGTTGACTACGAAAGGCCTCTATAGCTGCTAGTGCTTTTGATTTAAAACAAATGCCAAGCCAAAAAATGAAGAAAGAAAATTGTCTAGCTTATTTTTTTTTGTTCCTTCCCAGGCATACATAAATTAATATTATATAAACAATGTCTTCATTAAGTATGGCTCTGTCATTTCTGCAGCAAGAGACTTTATCTTAATTCTCCTAGTGTAATTCAATCTTGCTTCCTTTTTATTAAGCTGCATATATTATACAGAGGGCTTTATGCTTCTCTAAATGTATGCTTGCTATTCCCTTTGCAAATTATATTTTCCAAATATCTGCTCTTCCTAGAACTATTTTTCTATTAGAAGTCAGTTATTACTTTTCCAAGAATGGCAGTGTAAAGCTCAATTATGGGTTGTAGCAGAGAACCCCTAGAGATTTTGGATTTATGTCTCCCCAGATCCCTGCTTCATAATAATATAGCATTCTGATTTTGACAGAACCTCAGGACTTTTGCCTATTGTCCAAAAATGGGTGTGCACACATTGTTTGGATCAGTAAAATATTCTGGCGTCACCCAACCCCAACCTTTTGGCCACTTTGAGAAGTGCCAAGTACCTACAAACATTCATGGCTACCCTATCACAGAGGCTTGAGTTCGATTTTCAAAAGGCAGCCAGCTCCTTTGATAAGTAAACAAACCGCAAAGACTGAACCTTCTTTTATTATTTTTAGCTTTAATTATATAATTCATCAGAAAGATAATATATGTTTGCCTCAAGGTACTATATAAAACTGGCCCCTGCTTATTTAAGCAAAACACAAAAAACTTTGTCAAAAAGATGCAGGGCTGGGTGGGTTGAGAATCATTAGGAAGCCTAGAACCAAGTTAGCACCTGCAACTTCTCCAGGGATGCAATACCCATAGGGTGCACTGTTCCTTTGGATTTATAATTTATATGGGTTTATTCATTGGCTCCTCCTTTGAAGTGACTCTTACCCATAGGTCAAGATGCTGATGTATGGGCTGAGGAATTAGCTCAGAGGACTAAGTGCCTGCCTGGCAAACATAAGCCCCCGGGTTTGATCCCCAGACCCACTTGTCATGCCAGCCCCATGCTAAGCTGGCCACCAAAACCAGGGAATGGTGGCATACATCTGTAATCCCAGTGCTGGGGAGCCTGAGGCAAGAGGATCACTATGAGTTTCAGCTATGTAGTGAGATCCTGTACCAAATAAATAAAAATAAAAAGATGCTGATGCAGGAATCCTGCCAGTTTCTAAATACACTTATTCCAATTGTACTCTAAATACCATTACTGCCCTGCACCTTTCCTCTGAGCCTACTATGGGGTAGCCATGGCTAGTCCATGAGTGAATAAATCCTTACCTCTTCACTATAGCACTCCACTGATATTCTGGGCCCTAGCAGCTTTCTATTAGCCCAGGGCTAGAAACTTGGGGAACTTAATATTTCCATTGAAACCAAGGAGTCATTTCAAATGCAGTGTCACCCACCTGTGTCATCAGGTATCTGAGAAGGCATAGTTAGAGGACCAGGAAAAACTAGGGCAGTAAGCCTGCATACTGCCTTTGACCCCAGCCAGGCCACATTAGCCATCTTTGACCTACACACAATAATTATTTGAAAAGCACTGCACCTGGCCTGGATGCTTTGGTACAAAGGGTGTCTTGTAGGTCCCCTCAAGGGCCATAGTGGAGGAGGACAGAACAGCTTTTTGGGATGACTCTTCTACAGCATCCCTGTTTCCTTGGGTCTTTGAGTTCCTTCTTCAATGTTACAATTTTCAAACGTAACTCATCTCAAATACAATGAGTTTGGGTCCCCAACACATAAAGCCAGGCAGAAACTAAATTCACTCCCCTGGAAACACTGAGGCCTGCAAGCACTTTTAGTGCCCATGTCTGTTCTCCTCAGTGTTTGCTGTTCCCCACGGGTGACTCTGACTGACAAAGAAGAAAGAGATTTGAAAGGATTCTGAGTGCCTCACAGGGTTGTCAAGGTAGCAGGAAAGGATGACTCAGGATGCACCACTGAAGAGAAACCAGGTTATCAGACCAGGTCACATGACCAGTGATGCCTCATGTTCTCACCTCTTGTCTTCCACCATGGCCACAGCAATTATCTTTTGACACCCAGTGGCACACCCTAGGATCCGATCCTCTGCAGATCCTGCTTCCTTAAGGCACCAGTTTCTAATTAATAGTCTAGCCAGTGTGCCAGGTACTTGTACCTGCTTTCCAGCTTCACAGGAGACTAGAATCAAGATTTTCCCATGGTCAGCTTCTGTAGGGGAACAGCAGCTCAACGTGCCATAAGATGTTGTAGATAGAAAGTTCCCCAAATATGCAAATCTATTGCTGAGGTTGAGCATGAGGGACAAGGACAAATGCCTCCTGCAGAGGGTTTCAAGACTAATCCTTTGTTAAAAGAGGTTGAGATGAGGGTGCCCTCAGCACCTGCGCTTTGCCTGCACTAATTTTTGCATCTGTCTGTCTGTCTGTCTCTCTCTGTCTCTCTATCTCTCTCTGTCTCTGTCTGTCTGTTGGTCTCTCTCTCTCTCTGTCTCTCTGTCTCTCTGTCTCTCTCTCTGTCTCTCTCTCTCTCTCTCTCTCTGTCTCCCTCTGTCTCTCTCTCTCTGTCTCTGTCTGTCTGTTGGTCTCTCTCTCTCTGTCTCTCTCTGTCTCTCTGTCTATCTCTCTCTGTCTCTGTCTGTCTGTCTGTCTGTCTGTCTCTCTCTCTCTCTCTCTGTCTGTCTATCTGTCTGTCTCTGTCTGTCTGTCTGTCGGTCTCTCTCTCTCTCTCTGTCTCTCTATCTCTCTCTGTCTCTGTTTGTCTGTCTGTCTGTCTCTCTCTCTGTGTCTCTCTCTGTCTCTCTATCTCTCTCTGTCTCTGTCTGTCTGTCTGTCTGTTGGTCTCTCTCTCTCTCTCTCTGTCTCTCTATCTCTCTATCTCTCTCTGTCTCTGTCTGTCTGTCTGTCTGTTGGTCTCTCTCTCTCTGTCTCTCTGTCTCTCTATCTCTCTCTATCTCTGTCTGTCTATCTGTCAGTCTCTCTCTCTCTCTCTCTCTCTGATGAGGTATGAGGTGATGCTACACAGAGGCCACAACCCATCAAATCTAGCTGTCATCAGTTATGTCATTCTATTATTTTATGTGCGGGTACAGTGTGCAATATACCTACTGCGGCTGAGTACCTTTCATCTCATCCTTTTAAATATATACCGTCTTTAATGTCTCATATATTATTGTTATTCTCTCTTGAAAATGAATTTTAAAATAGAAAGTAAAAAGGACAAGGGAAAAAATTAAGGTTTATTGAATCAAACTATTAAACATTCACTCTTCCTCTTCTTTTTGTTTTTCTTCTTTAAAATAAAAACAAGGGAAAAAAATGCTGCTGATTGACCTGTGACTTGTTAAAAGGATAGGCTTCAAATAATAAAGAGCAAAACTATCCTGTAAGTTTTAAGTAGGCACATGTGGAAGTGTTCGTACAATTTATTAATTAATGCAGGAACAAATACACTAAAACCAACACAAAGGGTACTTGAGAAGCTAGATAAAAAAGGGCAATTTAATGGAGTGCTGGGTCAGATTTAAATAAAACAAAATACCTGTTAAGTCAGACAAGGCTGTAGAAATAGTCTTTGGGTTTATCCACTGGAAGAAATTATTTGCATTTCTACTGGACATAAATATACAAATGCAGCTCTTCCCTTATGAATGTGTAAAATAGACAACTAAATAGAAAATCAAACCCAGCATGGCATCTAATCATCTCTTTGTCTTTCCAAGTCTGGAATGATATACTTGACTTTCAAACTATTTAGAGCTCTATTGGAATTTAGAGTTTAAAATTGAGTTTTATCATGTATCAGTTTTGTATGTACATAAAAAGGAGTATGTTAATAAAATGCAGAGTTTTGTATGATCACATTTGACTTGGTTTCATCTCTTTCATTGCTGGGACAAAATACCTGACACTCAGAATTAAGGAAGAAATGGTTTATTTAGCTCAGAGTTGTGGAGGTTTCAGTCCATACTCAGCTGACTCCAACGCAGAGTGGCACATGGCAGAGGGCAGCAGTTCATGGTGACGGAAAGAGCAAGAGCAAAATGGCAGAAGCAGTGGCAGCAGTGGCAGAAAGCAAGCTTCTCACCCTTTCTTACATGGCATCCACTCTGTCTGCCTCAGGGTGGGTGTAGCACTCGCACCCATAATCCCAGCAGCACTCACACCCGCAATCCCAGCACTGAATGATGAATTCATCACAACCTCTAGAAGCCACGCCATGACTGCATGAGGCTTTGGTGGGACATCTAGACACAAACCATAACAACATTCAAAGTCTAACTCTTATAATTCATTTTTTTAAACTCAGAACCACCTAAATTTATACTTTTTCCCCATGCATTATTGTTCTGTATTCTATCAAGAGTGTTGGCAGCATAACATTTATTTTAAGCGTTTTTCTTTTTTCTCTGGAATTTTCTTCTAAGAAGATGACACTCATTCTACAATTTTTGATAATGGAGCATTCTTGATATTCTTTAGGTGTCAATAGAATATTATAAAGCAAAATTAGTAACCGTGGTTATCCCTCAAACAGTCTTTACATATATTTTCTTTTGTGGGAAGTTTATTCTTTAAACAACCAAGTTTATGACTGTGTAGTCAATGGCAACCACATTAACCTGCTTCTTTGCTGACAGAGAGTGTAAGACATCTTTGTGAAGGAATATTCTAATTTTAGAGATGTCACCATGTAAAATATATAGATCAACATTGATGAAAGGTAGGCAACTCTGGCTAGACAGACCTATGGAGAGATACAGCCATAATTATATATCATGTTCCTTGACTTTATATCACATGACTGGATTTTTTATACTTGTTCAGGTATCAAAATTAAGGATTAAATGAGACAGAGATTTCTAAGGATTCTCCATGACACATTTTCCTCTATTTCTTTTTAGTAAGAGATCATGCCCCTCACTGGATTTTAGCAGGACAGTAGCCACCCCATGAATTATACATTTTTCACTGTCCCTTATTGAAAGGGATGACCACATGACTAAGTTATGGATAGAGAATACAAGCAGAACTGCTATTTACAAATTTTTCATCTCATTTTTCCTTCTTTCTTTCTTTTCTTTTCCTTTTAAATGTATTTAGTACAGGGTCTACAGGGTCTCACTACAGAGATCAGACTTGTAGTGATCCTACTGTTTTCAGCCTCCCAAGCGCTGGGATTAGGGACATGCCACCATGCCCAGTTTCAATTGCTATCTCAGCACGTCTCCGGCATGGGGCCAGCACAGTTTGTGGTGCCAGGGAACCAAACCCCAGTACCTGTGCTCTGCCAAAGCAGGTGCTTTAGTCCACTGAGCTATCTGGCCAGCCCTTCCATCTCACTTTTCAAAGAACACTTTTGCCCTCTGTCTACCTACTGCCTTGACTCAATCTGTGAGCTAGATGAGCACACTGTGCTAGGGAATCAAGCTGGCTCATGGAAATGAGCCCACTGTCTCCCATTTAAAAACAAAAAAGAAGGAACCAAATCATTGCCTGACTCCACATGCAGTGCTTTCCACCTGCCTTGTCACAAGAAGAGCATTATGCGGTTTGCATTGCTCTTTTGAGTTGGGCTCTTTGTTATAGCAGCCGTGCCCAGGAGCCACCTTCATAACTCAAGGGCAGAGACCAGGTAACTGTAATGTGAAGCAGGACTGAGGATTTCTAATAAAACTCCAAAAGCTTCAGAAGCTATTATGGTTTAAATTTGAGGTGTTCCCCAATGAAGACTCAGGTATTAAGGCTTGATACCCAGTGCAGCAAGCTCCAGGGGTGCAGCCTGGAAACGCGATTGGGTCATGAGGGCTTTAGTTTCATCAATAGATTAATACACGGATGAGACAACAATTTGATGCCATTACTGGGGAGTGATGGGAACAGGAAGTGGAGCCTGGCTGGAGGGAGTGGCTCATGGAGATGGAATATTGGGAACTAAATCTGGTCATTTGCCCCTTTCTTTCTTGTTCTTTACCCCTCTTTATGCAGAGGACACCCTCAGTAACACAAATCATCAATTGGGAGCTGAACTCCGGTCCTGAGAGGGGGCTGAGTGTGGCAGAAGCATAGAGTCAGCTTACCGTAAACTGTGCTGAGATGCCCACTGGTTCACACAGGTCCTGCACGAAAACTCAAGTTACAGTTGCAGACCACGTTCACCACAGGGGACCCAAGAAGCTCATGTGGAGGCTACCACGCCTTCCACAAGGAGAGGTGAGCTCCAGGAAATAGAAAACGCACACACTTCCTATCCAAGACAAGTGTGCACATGGCAATACAGGAAGAAACGAACTAAATATGTGACCTTGAAAAAGTAACCCAATTGTCTTACTTTTAGCTATACCCTGTAGACAGAAATCTTACATGTATACACAGTAATATAGACAAACATCTTTCTTATAAAACAATAACAATAACAACTGCAAATAACCCAAGGGTCCATTCACCAAGGATGGTGAAACAAAAGCTGGAATAGTAATTCGACAGATTACTAAACAGAAGTTAAAATTGAAGATTTTTCTGTATCAATAATGATTTTACAAGCATGAGGTCAAGTAAAAAGAAAACTAGGGCTAGGAAAATAGCTCAGGGGTCTAAGTGCCTCTCTGGCAAGCGCAAGGGCCTGATTTGATCTCTGGTAGCACATGCTGTACCAAAACTGGGCATGGTGGCACATGCCTGTAATCCCAGCACTGGGCAGGCTGAGACAGGAGGATCACTACAAGTCTGAGCTGCATAGCAAGACCCTGTCCCAAATAAATAAAAATTTAAAATAAAGAAAAAATTGTTCAAGACAGTACACATAGTATGTCATTTATATAAAAATTGGTATAGATTGCTAGTTGGTTCACTGGCTGATACTGAAAAAACAAAAATCATGAAGGATACAGACCAATTTTCATGGTAGCAATTGCCTCTGAGAAGACATGCACTATGACACATGTCAAAAAAGAGGTTTCAAATTTTCTTGCAATGTTCTGTTTCTTTTATTTTGAAATTTCTGAGAAAATGCAAATATTTTACATTTGATCATCCTGACTAGTTATAGTTCATATGTAGATGCTTGTTTTGTTTTCCTTTTTTATTTTTTAAAGAGAATACAAAGTGGTAAAATAAAAAGAAAAAAACAGAAATGATACAGAATTTCACTAAACAAAATGACAGAAGTTCGACAATGGTTGCTGTATTATATATTATCTTCAAACTAGTTACCAAATTGGAAACATAAAAAGAAAACAACTTAAGCATTAACCATTTCTTTCAATAGCCCAGCAGAAATCAGCAGTACAATTATCCAAGCTATCCTGTATGTATACATAAATATATCTTTTTCCCTTCTTTCTTTTGTCCTTTTCCTCATCCCAGTTGTCCCTGCCCTTTGCACAAATTCTTTCCCTTTCACACAATCTATTGTACCTTTCAGATTTTATTTACTTTCAGGTTCTCACACTAGTGAGACAATACAATGTTTGCACATGCGGGTCTGATTTATTTCACTTACCAGTATGGTCTTTAGTTGTATTCATTTGCCTATGAAAGCCTGGAGTTCATCTTTTTTTTTTTTTTTTTTTTTTTTTTTTTTTTTTTAATAGCTGAGTAATATGGCTCAGTTTTTTCAAAGCCTTTTAGAGAACAAAGCCAAGTGAGGCAGGGGAAGGATGGGGAGTACCTGTAGCAAAGGGAAATTTCAGCCTTTATCCTGATATTTCTATGATAGGACACTGAGTGAGATGCAACAGTCATTTTAGACTCTATAAGCTATACCTAAAGACTAGCATCCTGAACTGTTAACTGCTTTGCTTTCTAAAGAGACTGTTCAGCTTTGGAGGGGGAGGGTCCTTCCCTAGGATGTGCAAGAGAGGCAGAACCAGCAACACTCAATTTTCACTCCCCCTCAACCAAGCCTCTCAAGAGAAGCATCCCCTGGGGAAAGGCAGTGACTAGTTCCTTCCAACCTGCATCATTCAGACAAGGTGATGGGGCTCCCAAAGAAGCACCCATAAACACTGGGAGAACTTGCAAGCTACAGCGGCTGGCAACCATATAGAACTTCAGCACTGAACTTGAATATTGACATCGGACACCACAGATGGGCAGAAGAGAATTTGAGAGAAGGCTCCTATGGCTCTGATATTTTCTCCTTTTTTATATGGGTCCAGTTCTCTCTGCCCCATTAGCTCCATTCTCTTGGATTTTTTTTTTCTTCTTGTTATTGATTAGAACTCAGTACCAGAACACTTAAGCTTGTATACAGATAAGTGTGTAAATCCTTTATACTTACTAACATTGGAAAATTCCAGAGGCTTCAGATCCACAAAGCTCAGACTGGTGGAGCCGCTGGGTCTGAGAGCAGATTTTGAAACTAATCAGGCAAAGGTGAAGACCACGTCATTAATATTTTAACCAATCTATATATTTCAATACTTCTAATTTCACCAGTGAGCTCCCTTTCCCAGTGCTTATCATGCTAATTAACGAGTCACCAGTTTTAGGATGCAAAAAGTCTTTTTGACATCAGTGTGCTAATTAGTGTGGCTGAGGCTGTTGATTAAGCTACAGACAGCAGAGAGCATGTCTTGTTCAGTATTCAGGAAGTAGCAAATGTTTCAATTAAGTCAGAATGTCAGGAGGCCCTACAGGAGGCCTCAGAAGGACATTAGGCTGGAAAGGTGAGCTGGAGCAAGAAAAAGCAAACTGAAAGGGGCTCCTGGGTCACTATCACACACTGCAGAGGCAGTGCGCATCCAGCAGGCATCAAGTAGTGAATACTGAGGGTCCCCCCTCTCTGCTGCTTACCGGGGGGATGAGAAACACCAGCAGAAAACAGGCATGCTTCCCTCCACATTGTCATCCTGACTGGTGGTTGGAAACGTCTCGCCTAGTACACAGAGTTAAATGATTCATTTCCTTAGTACTTTCCGATATTCTGTTCTTTACTTAGTGCAAATCCTGCTTGGAGGGTTTCTAAACCACTAACATTCTTTACATTCTCCTAGGGAACTTCTCTATAACTACCCTACCAGTAAAACAAAATCTTTAAAAACTATCCTCTATAGGAAAAAGAGAAAATACATCTTTATGCACTTGGACATGTAGGTATCATACCACAAATATTTCCTTGAACTGATAAAAAGCTAATTATTATTATTTTTTTTTGAGACAATTTAGCTCAATTTTAATAAAATGTTTCCCAAGCAATATTTTGACCAGGTACTCAAGGTTTAAATTATGAACATTGACAGTGTCCATTTATATAACCACACTTTTAGTTATAAAGGACTTAACCATTTTCTAATATTAGCCTATTTTCTACACTGCTTATTCACATACGCCCATTAACAAATGGAATGTTGTCGGTTACATTTATTGGTTTGTGAGTGTTTTCTGGAAAACTGCAGTATCTGTGAAGAC
>NW_004524596.1:6344584-6353966 GCF_000260255.1 Octodon degus | reverse complement strand
GTCCGGCCCACGCTGCGCCTGGGCTGGGACTGGTCCCGCCGGCGCAGGGTAGCAGGAAACTCTCCGCACACTCACCGAACCTGGGCTAGGACTGGCTAAAAAGCTAATTATTAAAGAAAGTTATTTAATAAGAGTTGGAAAATAAGGATATAGACAACAGAAGTTTGGAGTGGGAGTCACCTTAAATATAGTTTTTCAAAAAAAGATGAAAAACAACCTCTGCTCCAAATTGAAAAAAAGAAAAATTAATTTAAAAAATCTGAACTTTACAGCACATAAACCTGCTGATCACTTGGTTAATAGGGCTTTATTTTTTTATTATTATTATTTTTAAATGTATTTGGTACAGGGTCTCACTAGGCAGCTCAGCTCATAGTAATCCTTCTGTTTTGAGCCTCCCCAGCCCTGGTATTACAAGCATGCACCATCAGGCCCAGACTTGGTTACCAACTCAGTGTGCCTGGGAGCAGGGTTGGTACAGCACGCGATACTGGGGATCAAATCCCAGTCCCCGCGCTTGCCTAAGCAGGCACTTAGTGCACTAAGCTATCTTGCTGGCCCATTAACAGGGCTTTGAATCATATATGTCTTAGAGGTAGGCACTGAAATAATTTGATTATCATTCAAACATAGTTCAGTGGGGGAAAGAAAGAAAGGCTGGCCCTAAACTGCAACAGTTCTGACAGTGACAAACAGTGCCATTTAAATAGTGAAAAAGGAAATGTATTCAAAAGCCAGAACATGCAGAGACAGAGATCATTAAAATACTTTCAAATGCTTTTATTCATAAATAGACTAAAAGATTTAGTGAGCTTCGATCAAAATGATGCAGCAGTTTAAAGAGTGTACCACTGAGGAACAAACCAAATCATCCATTACCTACTGTGTGTGTCACAAATAGCTCAAGTTGTGCTACAGCACTCATTATGAAGAAATAAATCCTGACCACTCAATTATGATAATCCCAGACTGAACAAAAGGGATAGAATATAAAAATATGAGAGGCATTATTCAGGGAAGACAGATCGACTTTTAAAAAATATTTATTAAACATATTTCTGACCGTCTAAGCCCTCGCAAAATTTTGACTCATTCGATCTTCATAACAATGACAATAAAATACTATCAGAATTACCTAACTCCAGATGAGAAAACCAAGGTTAAGCAATTTGCATAAAAATTCACAGCAAAATTTGTCACAAATCTCCCAGAAGCCTAAAGTAGCTGAGATTTGTAGAAAATATTTAACTCAACAAACTATGCTTTGAGAAAGAACTCAATAGGTGCTGAATCTATTGGCAACAATGGTTAAGGTAAACAAACTGTGCAGAAAAATTGTGGATGCATGCAGTTTGGCTTTATCCTTTCCATCAAAACTGATCTTCCACCAGGCAAGGTAGTTCATGCCTGGAATCGCAGGACCCGAGAGGCTAAGGCAGGAGAATTGCCATGAGTTTGAGGCCAGCCTAGGCTACACAGTGAGACTTTGTCTCAAAAAACAAAACACAAAAACAAGAAGAAAACTTCCATCTGAATGGGTAGATAAACATCATTAATAGGGAATTGAAGAACTAAACGCAAGGTAAGTTTAGAAGAAAGAACCTATTGGCACTATGAATTCAGATCTCCACACCCAGATAAATGCAGAATAAAACAATGTGCAAATCTTTTTTGTCTGTGTCTTATGCTCTGAGTAAATACTTTCAAGATTATGATGTAGTGTATTAACTATTCTTTTATTATTTTGCTATAAATTTATTTTTCATAAAAATAAATAATTATATTAGAATAATAACACATAAGTGTGACGGAGATAACCTCTGAAAAGTCCTGAGGAGAATGGAATGAAGAACAAAATGAGATGAGCAGAAGATGTCCTGCCTTTCAGGAGTGAGGAAAAATGACTATCTCATGTATCTCTGGCAAATATCTGTAAACAGAAGGATCCCTAAACAAGTCTAGGAGCACATGGGAAAGATATTGTGACTGCCAGAATCAACGTGAGTTTCTAAGGAAAAGAAACCCCAACTACATTTCTTGTTAGGATCAAGTAAGAAGGTAGCTGGTCTTAGGTGTCCATAATTTCTGTCTATGTCACTTAGGAAAGGAAAGTGCTCAGAAAAAAAACAAGAGATGCATCCCAGGGTGTCCAACGGGCAAGAAGACCTAACCACCCCCGTTCCTGACTGAAAAGATGGGATTTCCAAACTGGGTCAGATGGCTTGGCAATGTTCTCCCATGCACGTAGGACTCCCAAGAGCCAGACCTGACTCTGAAGCCAACGAAAGGAGAAATCAAGGTTGAGTGGATGCGTAGGGGAACAACACCATCCACAAATGATGCAGTCAGCATAAGGCAGGCAGTAGGCTGCCCCAGAATGTGTGGCCCACTTGAAAGAGTGATGTTCCACAATAATGAAGCTAGACACCTTAAAGGAAATGCCATCTGTGGAAGAACTTTGTCTAATTGTATTTGAAATGGGTTTCTCAGAAATCTGAAGAGATTCCCAAATCTGATTAACAGGCCAGAATGTGTCACGCATAATTGCAGTTACCTGCTGCTATCACTAATGGAAAACAAAGAAGTAATCAAATTAAATTTATTATCATCTAACTGAAGAAATTATGAATTAACAGAAGGGTAGCAAGCCATAGGGCATGGGCACAAAACAGGGCCAAAGAACAAGAACCTGGCTGGGCTTACCCCATGTGGCCCGATGTAGAATGATATTGTCTCTGGCACTGATGACAATTTTTTTGTTAACATTTTGATCACTCTCCTTTCTGCCTTTCTTTTATGAAGCATATTACAAAGAACTACACAAGTTTATTTTTTTCCATGCTACTAAAACTTGGTGATAAACAGAGTCTTACTAGCATCCCAGTGGTCCTTCACATGTAGAGGTCATAATTTACTCAGCTATCACCTTATTCCTTAGCTGTTTTTAATTTCTCATAATTATCAATATTCCTCATAAATGCAAAAGTTTTGCTCTGCTTTGGGTTATTTTCCACGGACAGATTTGGGGACTGTAATTACCGGGCCTATGAATACTGACATTTTAAAGCTCTTGACAGATATACTACACTGCTTTCCTCTGCTCCCTCATCAGTGTGATCAGCCTTCAAAACAATTAAACCTTTGATAATTTAGAATGTAAAATTATACCTCATTTTAATTCACATTTCTTAATGAGGCTGAACATTTCTCCATATGTGTCTTGGCACCTGACTTTTCTCTCCTGTGAATTGTGGGTTCATGCCTTTCGTCTACTTAGTCCTAGTAATTTTTCTTATGAGTTTAATAATCTCTAATAGGTAAAGAATCAAGTACTTACTGGTCATGTGTATGCCAAGTATTTTTACCAATCTTTCCTCTCAATTACATAAGTCATTTCTGAATGTTTTACAATTCTACAAAATCAAACTATTTTTCTTTCACTTTTTCTATTGCTTTTAAAAATATTTTATGACTACATATTATTATACTGAATATTGTGTTGCATGGTGACATTTTCACACGCGTAGGACATATTTTGATTCTACCCATCCCCCCACTACCATCACTCGCTTTCCCCCCATCCCTTTCTTGCTGTCTAAAAATCTCCTTTTTGGGCAGGCCAGAGAGCTCAGTGGACTAAAGCATCTGCTTAGGTAGATGCAAGGAACAGGGTTCAATTCCTGGCCTGCTGTGCTAGAGACTGAAACTGGGCATGGTAGCGTGCGCCTATAATCCCAGCATTTGTGAGGCTGAAAACAGGAAGATCACAATGAGTCTGATCTATGTAGTGAGACCCTGTAGACCCTGTACTAGATACATAAAAAATAAATACATAAAAATCTCCCTTTTACTTTCAAGTCGTCTTTTCCTCCCAGATTCCACATATGAAAGAAAACATGTGCTTCTTGTCTTTCTGAATCTAGCATACTTTGTTTAACATAACAATCTCCAGATTTTGTATCACTTTTTAATTTAAAGTCCTTTCTAACCCTCATATTTAAAATATGCATTTATTTTATTGTAGTTTTGTTATGGTTTTATTACTAATATTTAACTAATTTCATGTATATATTGTGAAAAGTATATACATGACATGAAATACGGCTCTAAATCCATCTTTTCGGCTTTCTTATCTCGCTGGCAGATTTGTGCCACTAACACTGAATGAATCTTGCTCAATTTTCTGATTTGTGATGCTTCTTTAAAACACATTCGGTTATTATACACAATAGTCTATTTGAGGGCTACTTATATTTTTCCATCAATGTATTGATCTATTTTGTTAATTGTTCTCATCATTAGACCATTTTGATAAAATATAAATAGGACTATAGGGCTGGCCAGATAGCTGAGCGGATTAAAGCAACTGTGATCTTCTCCATGAGAGGCAGCACAAAAATATATTCCAAGAATCATATCTATTGGAAGGGCACTAATTCTCCAGGCTCTTCCTAAAGTCATCGATTACCTTGGTTTGGGGATTCTGCTTAATGAAACTTTTTAAATACAAGTTAGTTTCCTAAGTCCTTTGATGTCAGTAGCATGATTCTAAATATGAATTGATCTAGAGCCATGTATTGCCTATTAAAAATAAGTATATAAGCATTCCACCTAATCCAAACATTGTGAATCTTTCATAAGATAGTAAGGAACAATGGCCAATAGTGTGTTTTATAATAAAGTAAAAATCTAGATCAGTGTGGATCCTACCAATATTGCAAATTCTCTTAAGTATGGACTAAAGCGCTTAGCTCTCTGTCATTCTCTTAGGGAAAGGAACCAAAAAGTTAAAAGGCGTATTGAAGGTCAACCCATAATTTAGAACCCATACTATTTTTGAAGGTCTTTGCCAATATCCTTGCCAAGTGGCGTTCAAGATTATGCTTAATTTTAATTTTAATGATAGGAAATTTACTACCTCCTGGGACAGTTGATTTCATTTTTAGAAAGCTCTGGTTTTAAAAAATTCTCATATAGAATAAAAATTAATCTCCCTATAGCTTCCTAGGTATGTAAATCTTAAATCTTACAGAATCAGGAAATCTATTGCATTTTTAAAGATGGTTATTACACAACCTCTAAATCTTTCACTCTCCATGCTAAGTACATACAGTAGTCCGTGCGTATCTCATCCATGGTAAGTTTTCTAGTCTTCTTTCAGCTACTGTATCAGGCAATACCAACTAGTTTCTCTAATTTAAATGGGTCAGACGTCCAGGTATCACGAGCTGTGGGGTAAGGAAGCCTTTGCACTATCTCCCTTGAAATGCAAGTACCATAATCAAAAGAACCTGCTTGAGTTGGAGAGGCCCATCCACTTCCATGCCCAAAGACAATATGCTCCAAAACAAAACACTGTGAAAGGAAATTGACAACTGAAATTCGTAACAGAAGCCAAGAGACTCCAAGTTCTCGCAATCTAGAATTAGCAAAAATAACATTCAACATCAAGTTTCTCTACCTCATTGGGGACTTCAGAGAGGCAGACACCAAAGAGGCTTGGGGGAGCACAACAATACAGGTTGAGGAAAGGTTAAAGGCCCACCAAGATCTCTCTCATTAAGAAGTCAGTATTGTAAGAGAATTGTGCAGGGCTCGCTCCCAGAAACCCAGCCTCTGAGCAAATTTCACTTGCATGTGGTAAAATCAATAGGAAGATGACGTTCTTCTTAACTAAGCAAAATGACATGTGTTTCCCTTTTTTTCCTTTCTCCTCAGAGCTGAGCTGTGTAAGAGGCGGCAGAGTTGAGTGCAACCCAGACTATGCACCTTTCGTCCACCCACCCCCTGAAGCATGAGGTGGAGCGGGGAGCTTTCTGTGGCAGCCCTGAAGACAAGGATGAAGCCTGCCCTGAGAGGAAAAGAGAAGAGAGTGAAACAGAACTGTCCTGGAAGTTTTACATTGCAAAAGATGGCGGAAAGCTGTGGAATATGCCTGGGCTACCACTAGATGAAGGCAAAGGAAATTCAGTGAAGCATGGACGGTGTCTCTATTGGAACAAAATTAAGCAGTTTTGCGTTGGAGCCCTCTGAGGGAGCAGTTTCTCAGTAAGCCCTTTATAAAGCTATCTTTCCTGATTTGCTGTGTTTTGTGAGGCTCAGGACAAAAACTGCAAAGACTCGTTAAGGTAAGTTCCACACAATTACAAAATGCTCATTTTCCCTGTTTGAAATTAGCTAAATTTCTATTGCATACTAAGATACTGTTAAACAAGGCCCTGAACACCTAGTTTGAAACAGCGTCTATACAGCTCCATGAGCCAATTCTGCATTTTTACTTTGCTGCCAAAAATATTCCCCTGAATGAACATGAATGGAAAAAATTCCTCATACCTCAAAGCAACTTTGTGTTCTCCTGTTAGCAATTTTGTTGAATGTTAAAAGTTGTTATTGTTCAACTAATCTGAACACTAAATAGTCGATGTTCAGGCCTTTCTCCAGTTGTTTGCTGGATAAGCCTTTGACTTTGTCCTCTGTATGGGGCTCTCCTAGCTTTCTTGCAACACTGCATCAAGTGACATCCCTTAGGTGTGAGCTGCCCACTCTCATCTGGAATTGTCTCCACCGGCCTTTCCCAGTAGCTTTGTGTTGCACTTAGCCCATCATTACAGGTGAATTCTACAAGGGCAGGCGCTGTATTTTATCTCTTTGTATTTCATCATCTAGTATCATCAAAATACAGAACTAGAACTCAATGAAACTTTAAGGATAATTGAATCCATCTTCTTATTTATAGATAGAAACACTGGACAAATATGGATAAAGGAAAACAACTGAGTGTAATAGCATGAGCAATCATAATGTGTGACTCTGAGTAGCTGGATCTGCCCAGGTCTACTCTACTTAGTTGCTTACAAGTGGCAGAAGCCCTGGCTGGGGATGTGGCTTGGTGGCTGAACATTTAGCTAGCGTGTGTGAGGCCTTGGATTTGATCACCAGCACCAAACAAACAAGTTATAGAAACTATTCAAATAGGCTTACTCAATAATAATTACTATTATTATCATCATTAGATAATAAGAATGGGCCACATACCTACGAAAAGGAGAATAAGTCTTGCCCAAAGAACATCAGAGTTCACCCCCCACCCAGGCAAATTTGTCTAGTCTCCCCCTCTGGCTCATCTTGTTCTTCTCTTTTCTTCTTCATTTTTGCTGTGCACACAGGATTTCATGGGACACCACCCCCTGAAGAATGGAAATCTATTTTATTTCTTCTTTATATTTCTTGATCCAAGAAAAGGAAACACATTTCTCTTTCTCAGGGTTAAGTGTTGACTCTACAGTCCCAAGTAAGGAATCAGATTGATGGGCTTGTGTCTTATGGACATTTGTTATAGATATGCCCGAGTCCAAACCAGAAAGTTATAAACTCATCATTTTGTGCTTCCAGGAATCTTTTAATTATTCTGTCCTCAACCCAAGGATATTTTGGCCAGCTTGTTGAGGGGGGATTGGACATAAAAATGATACATATTTAAAATGCAAAAAGTCAAATTATTGAGTCAAACTATTCATGGTATTTGTTATTGTCTAAAAAATGGCAACATTTAGTTCTAGAATTCCTGGATTTTTTTGTAATCTTGACACACAAGTGTGCTAAGTAATATACACTTTCTAAGAAATAATAAGAAAATTTACAGAAATGGGGAACATGCGTTGAAATTCATAGTTAATCTGAGTGCAAACGTGAATTCAGATTTAGAGATCTGGCCTGTAGAGGGCAGTGAGGAAACAGTTTGGAAGGGGGCAGGGAAAGGCATTAGAGGTAATTTTTTCCTACATAAAGAAGGGATTAGCAGTGTGGTGGCATACCCCTGTAATCCCAGCACTTGGAGGCTGAGGCTGAGGTAGGAGGATCATCACAAGTTTGAGATCAGTCTAGGCAACAAAGAGAGCTCAAGTCCAGCCTGTACTGAATAATGAGACCCTGTCACACAAAAGACAGAAGGAAGAGGAGGAAGAGGAGAAGGAGGAGGAGGAGGAGGAGGAAGAGGAGGAGGAGGAAGAAGAATAGGAGGAGAAAGAAGAAGAAGAGGATGAGGAGAAGAGGACAAGAAGGGGATTACCTTTAGGAAAAAAGTGAACAATGTGGGCAACCCTTCATGCACAAGGGGATAGGAATATTGCCTGGAACCTGGAAAAAAGGTGGTGATTCATTGAGAATACATGGCCATGGCAGAGCCCTCTTCATGCACATTCTGGAACTAGATCATTACAGTTTGACACCAGTAGAGCCATACAATTAACATGGATCATGCTCTAATACATAATTTAAAGTGAATTCAGAGTTAATGCCCATGCATATAGGAGCACGGAGCATTCTACTCAAAAATTTCCTGCTAATACATCTGTAGAGGAAATGCCACTGCCCCCTGCCAGCCAGTGTACTTCAGCTTGTTAGCTGCCCAGGTTGTGGTTCCTGTTTCAGTTCCAACTGCTCCTCTTAGAAATGGCTGATCACTATGATGTGTAGCTGGTCACTATGATCTGCATTGTATAACCTGACCCCAGCTGACAGGCCATTCTGCTTCTGTGCTTCCTGCTTGCATTATCCCATGTAAGTAAGCCCTAGACCTGCAGAGATCGGGGCTGGGATTCTGGGAATGATCCCAGTCAGTGCCCATTGATGTAATAAATCTATCTCCCATTTCTGGGTGTCATTTCAGTGTTTCTGCTTGCCACTTCAGGACTATAGCTAAGATGAGCTCACAACTTTTTTTTTTTTAAATCACAAAGCAAATGTAAACAAGATACCATGAATGACACTTAGAGGAAAACTATTCTAAAACAATAGCAGATGTGAAGAGTTGTGATATAAAATATAGAGTAGTCGTTCAGCATTTTAAAAAATAAAATAAGGGCCCGGGGAGATAGCTCAGTAGAATAAGCCCTTGCCTGGCAAGTACAAGGTCCTGAGTTCAATCCCCAGTACTGCAATAAATAAATAAATAAATAAATAAAGAAGAAATGTATGACAAAAGAATATAAAAGGGATGGCCTATTTTTATCATATTTATCATTTCTTTAAAATGTAATGAATCTAGCTGACTTTTATATTGCTATATGACAAATTCAGTAATATGAAACAAAACATTGGTTTATCTTTTTCTTACAAAATGACAAACAACTATAGTGACCTACACAGATTATTATTGACATAATCATTATCTATAAGATATGATCTCATACTTTATGTTCAGTGGATTTTAATATCATATTATGAAATGTAATAAACATATCACCATTAGGGGCTGGGGAGATAGCTCAGTAGAATAAGCTCCTGCCTGGCAAGTACAGGGTCCTGAGTTCAATCCCCACTACCAGAAAAAAAAAAAAAGAAAGAAAGAAAGAAATCACCATTTTTCTTTTTATAAAAACAA
>NW_004524596.1:6333335-6340301 GCF_000260255.1 Octodon degus | reverse complement strand
TAAAAAAAAGAAATTATATTCTTAAGGATTTTTTAAAACTTAACTATCCTTAGTCTTACCTGTAACATGCGAAAAGGGAAATACATAGGTTTTTTACGTCCTTTTGGGATTGTATGAGTAAAATCTTTGCTGATTATGGCTTTATTTGACAAGAGTATTGCTTCTAACCCAACTCTCATAAAAGACGCCTCTACTAAATTTCCATATTTCTGCACAATAAGTGATCTAGTTGTGCATGACTTCTTCACATCCCAAGGAATATAATTATCACTATGCAAATTCCACGACACATAAATTTATCTGAGCCTTGTTCAGTGAGACCCATACACTGAAGTGATATTAAAACATGTTGCCAAACTCTTGACACTCTTTGAAAGGTGGATTCCAACTTCTTTCCCTTTGAGTGTTGGATGGACTTAGTAGTTTGCTTCCCATGAATAGAATATGGTAGAAATCACTGTGTGTGGATTCTAAAAGCAGTCATAAAACTCTTAAGCTTCTTCCTTGCTTTCTTTTTTTCACAGCCTACCCTGCAAGTCAGTGATCATGTTGTGAGGACACTCAAGTATCTCTCTCAAAAGGCCTAACTGGGTGTTGAGCATCTTCCAAAGGTCTGTGTGTAAAGGCCTTGGTCCCCAGTTGGGAGGTAAGGGAAGCATGAAGAGGTGGAGTCTCTAGAACATCCTTAGGCCATGGGAGCTGGGCCCCAAACAGGCATCTGGGGACCTCAGCTTGTCCAGTCTTTCCTTTTGCTGCCTGGCCAATGCTCTGAGCAGTTCTACTGTGCAACACTTCCCTACCATGATGTGCCACTGCACTGCCTTGCCACAGCCCCAAAAGGACGGAGTTGGTCAAGTGTGACCAAAACCTCTGAAACCAAGAGCCAAGATAAATCTTTCTCTTTTTTTATAAGTAAATTTTTGTTATGGGTTTGTGTCTCGATGTCACCCCAAAGCCTCACACAGTCACAGGGTGGGCTTCTAGAGTTTGTAATTGATTCATGTAATTAATCCCATACTGGGATTATAGGTGTGAGTGCTACCCCCGCCCTGGGGTGAGTAGCCTGCATGCAATATGAGGAGGGAAAGAGGCCTGCCCTCTGCTGCTCTTCCCTTTTGGTCTTGTTACTTATGCTTTTATTCCACCACCATGAACTGCTGCCCTCTGCTATGTATCACCCTGCCTTGGAGCCAGCCAAGTATGGATTGAAAGCTCCAAAAACTGTGAGCTAAATAAAGCTTTTTTTCCTTCAGTTTGGATGTCAAATATTTGGTTTCAGCAACAAGAGAGAGTAACCAACACAACATCCTTGGGTATTTTGTTATAGAGATAAAAAGCTAACAGAGCTTTCACCCAGCGCATGCATGAGTTATTTTGGAAGTAGATCTTCCTGCTCCAGTCAACCCTTCAGAGGACTGCAGCCTAGCCAGCATCCTGATGACAACCTCAGAGAGACCTGAGCCACCGACAGCTAGCGGAGAAGATCCTAAATTTCTTTTTCTTCTTTATAAGGGTGTGTGTGTGTGTGTGTGTGTGTGTGTGTGTGGGCAGGGTCTCACTACACAGCTTGGACTTCTAGTGATCCTCATGATTTCTGCCTCCCTAGTGCTGGGGTTACAGGCATGTGCCACCATGCCTGGACTCCATCACAGGTTCAGTGCACCTGGGGGCAGGGCTGGCATGGCATGTGGTGCCAGGGACTGAACCCTGGCCCTTGCACTTACCTAAGCAACACTTAGTCCACTGAGCTATATTGCTGGCCCTGAGAAGATCTCTAAATTTCCAAACTACAGAAACTGTGTGAAACAGTAAATGCTCATTGCAATTTAAAGCTGCTAAGATTGAAGATCATTTGTTTTACATAAATAATAAGTACAGCCACTAGTCACATGCTTCAGTGTTCTGGCCATCACTATGAACATCTCTAAATCATCTCACCTTCAGTGCTTGTACAGTTTGTTACATACTCCGTGTCTTTGCAAAGCTGTGAGACAAAGGGTGGCCCAGAGACATGGGTTATGCCTTCAGGAGCAGTCCCTTGATGTCTTATTATGACCTCACATATAGTCGCTCTTTCTTCTGGGGTAGGTCTTCCTCACACATTATCCAAAAAGAAATTCACTGATCTTCACCTTCTTTCTAAACAGTTACTTCTGACTCACACCAAACCTGGTCTAGGAACTGTGGCCAGGCTTACAAAGGCATGTGGAGTAAAGCACGGGAAATCTCCGTGGAAGGAGCTCCTTTAATGAAGACTAGAACACATGGTGGGCGTTAGATTCTCATGCACTCGGTGGCACATTCCTCAAGAGCCACTTAGACCCTACTTTTTCCAGGATTCCCCCAAATCAGGCTGACGGGGCACCCCAGGCCTTGCTCGCACTGCCTTGGGCCTTCACCAGGCCTCCACCGCTCTGCATCGTACCAATGGCCACTATCAAACTACAGCCTGCCCAGCACATGCCCTGGACGCTGGGCAGCTCCCTTCTTCCTGCTACATTCCAAGGCCTCAGGGGCCTTTACTTCTAGCTCCGCAGGTCCGTCTGGAGCTTATGACCATGTATATTTGTTTGCTTAGTGCAAATGCAATGATCTAAATTAATTCTTTTGATTAAAATGTAATACTTCATTGTTAAAGGAAACCTTTGAGAAAATGCTTTTGCCATATAAATTATTATGCATACATATGCACATTTTAAAAAATCAATTTATATACTTGGCAAGTTTGATTTTGAAATTAAAGCACACGAGCTGGAGGTTATACAACATTAAATTTAGAATAAATGCTCCGGAGACATTTTCTCTCTACATATTCATTTGGAACCTTGTTGCTTACTAGTTTTGCAATTCCAGACAAGATAATCTTTTTCTGTATTATATTTATTACAAAAGGAGTTGTTAACAGAAGCTAACTCTTTCATTTTTTTCTTTTTCTTTTTTTTTTTTTTTTGGTACCAGGGATAAAACTCAGGACCTCACACTTGTGAGGCAGGCAATTATGTTACTGAGCTATCTCCCAAGCCCCAGAAGCTAACTCTGAGAACTAAATGGCAATGTATATTCCTGGAATATAACAAGCGCTCAATAAAAGTTGCCCACTATGAGACATGCTTTGATCATTTGCTAGCGGCGGATGTCCTTGCCTCTTGTCTTCTGTGGGTCTGTTGTAGAGACCATAATTCCTATTTCTTTATATCTCCCTGTTGTGCTAATTTAGTAGTCTACTCAAAGTGGCCTCTGTGGGCCCTCTGCCTGCGAATTGTCTGTGGGCCTTATTAAAAAATATTCACTCATTAACCTCACTCTAGGCCTCAATCAAAATATCAGTGTGTGAGGCCCAGGAAGCTGTGCAAACTTTATCTGTCTTAGTCTATTTGGGATAATGCAGGTTGGGAATCTCTAATCTAAAAGTTCAAAATTGAAAAGGCTTAAGGATCCAATATGATGCTCAAAAACTCTCAGATTTTGGAGTATTTCTGATTGTAGATTTTTAACTTAGAGATGCTCCATCAATAAATCTATGCAAATACTCTAAAACTGAAGAGGTCCGAAATGTACTTCCAGTCTCCAGTAGTTTCAATGAGGGATATTCCACCTGTATTACAAAATACCTTAAATTGGATAACATAAATAATAGAGATTTATTGCTCACAGTTCTGAAGGGAGTCAGCAAATTCGATGGCTGGCAGGCCCCATTTCTCATAGATGATGCTTTCTGTGTGTCCTTACTTGTTGAAAGAGACATTCTGGCTCCCTCAGCCTCTTCTCTAAGGGCACTAATCCTAACCATGAAAGTAGAATTCTCGTCACCTAACCACCTCCTAATTCCTTCTGCCACCTTACTGTCACTATAATAGGACTATGTTTTAGTCCTTTTCAGCATATTTTGGAGGAGTACACTTATTCAGATCAACACTCAGAGAACCGTAACACTCTCTAAAATTTAAGAATATACTCCTTAAATATGTCCCCATACAGCAGCAACACAGGTACGACAAAGGCAAAGATGAGAGCCCCGAAGGAAAAACAAATCAGCCACAGCGACTCTGCAAATTTCAGCACCAGCCTGCGGTTGCTAACTAGTAAACAAAGGCTGGAAGGGTAAAGTTACCATGACGTCATTTTAATTCAACGTAACAATTATAATATCGTCCATGAAGAGAAATGAATATACATAGTTTATTCCTGGATAACTTTGTACTATAATTGAAGAAATATTAGGACTCTGCTGAAATAAAACGTGGAGGCACTTCAACTTCAGATGTGTTGTATATTTTATGTGGTCATAACTTTCAGAAAAAAATCATGGTCATTATGCTTCAGTCACGTTGTTCTTGTCAGATTCTTGTATGCCACCACCCTGGCACCATGGGCTTCAGACAGCACTAGCACGTTGCCATGCACATCTGTAAGAAATTGAAGACAAATTGCAGTTGAATTTGTATTTCAAGGTAGTGGTTACCAGCTGGATAGCATTTGTTTTGTCTTGTTTGAAATAGCTATAAATCGCATGCCAGCTACTGTAGGCTCCAGATTCTATTAATTAAGAATGAAAAACTAAACCGGCAGCTTGTCCCCTGGAAGCATGTGCCTGGTCGCTCCCAGAACCCAATCCTGCATCTCTGCAGTCTCCTTAGAGGCTTCAAGGTAGCAGTGTGGGTTTCCTAGGACAGCGTTTTTCAAGGAATTGTTCACATGCAATTTGCTGAGAGGTCACTTAGGAACCTTCATAAAAATAAAATTTTTACCTCCCATCCCACCTCTCGCCCTCTTGTCTAAAATTTCTTACCTCTGATCGCTAAATCTAAATCCCCTGGGAATGAACTCCTAAGTCTGTTTTATAACATACTCTTCTGCAAGGCAAAGTGTGAGAGCCGTCGTAATCTGAAGCCCACCCTAAATGAGTTAGTTCCCCTGATACGAAGCAGTCTTTCCCTCACCTAGAAACCCCAGACTCCACGTCCTTATTTTCCCTCAACAATACTTTTTTATTCAAAGTTAAGTAAACCCTCGTTTACCTAATTGCTCCCTCTACCAATTTTAGTGAAACTCAGTATAAGTGATTTTACTGTTTCACTAGTAAGTGAAGTTCAAATATAAAATATCTCAGCACCTTATAAATATGGCTCTTGTACTCATTCCTCATTTCTTATAAGACAGAACACATTGCTTGTTAGAATAGGAAAAGCTCCTCAAATAGGCAAGTTGGATAAACACTCATTACCATGGTATCATGGTCCTCTGCCTTCTCCTGTTTCAGATTTATTTCTAAATGCCATTTTTGGCTAAGTTCCTCATTTATACGACTCTTCGTGGTCTATCAAGGATAAGTATCTGTGAGCATTCTCTGAGCTGCATAATGTGTTGACAATGGTCCTGACATTAGCATAAAAGGATATATCTCCCCACCTCGGTCTATCTCCTCGGGAGTGGTAGGTCCTGGATGCAGGTAGTGAAAGGCCAAGTTAATACTGCTGCTCTGCTATCTAACTGCAAATATAAAAACTATAATGAAGTCTACTTATAACGTTCCACAGGCTCCACCGTAACCTATTAACAGGTCTCAGGTTTTGTTGATTTAGATTCAAACTGTCCCCCAGGAGTCTCATGTGTTAGATGTACATGAACATGAATGGATCACAAGTGTTCTAACTTCATTAGTAAATTAACACACAGGTGCAGTCATAAGTTGATAGCGTTATTGGTAGGTTATGGAAACAGGAAGTAAAATCTAGTTGAAGTAAGTGGGTTGTGGAGATGTAATCTTGGAGACTCTGTCTGATGTCTAACGTATTCCTCTTGGGCACCCTCACCCTCTCTCATTCCTGAATGCCATGAGATGAGCAGCTGGTCACTGCCGTGCCCTTCCTCCACAGGGGTAAAAGCAATAGAGACCTTACACAGACAATCTAAAGGCAACAGAGCTGACAAATCATGGACTGTAACCTCTAAAATCATTAGCCAAAACAAACTTTCCCTCTTTTAAGTCGCTTTTCTTAGGTATTCAGTCACAGCAGCAAACACTTAACACAGTGTATCATTTGAAAATTTTTGATATCTTTCCTTTTGCAAATTCTTTCCTTATCTTTTCACTTGCACTTCTTTTGCATTTTGCCCATTTCTGTGGTCTTCTGATCCAAAGTTCTCACAGGAACTGACAGTTGATCTTTAGGCTCGTGGATTGCCATGACACACACAACTCTTGACATTTCCAGGGGGAAAATGATGAGGGGATTTAGAAAAAAAGACAAGAGACAAAAGCTGAGGTCAGGTGGAGGCCTACTTCAGGATAGAAGAACTGCACAAGTACGGTAGGGGCATTTATTTATACTTTCTACAAAGTATCACACACATAGAGTTGCTTAGTGACTAATGATTACAGTTATCTCAGGAGAGATGTTTTGCTCAGGACTGAGGTAGATTGATTGCTTTAAGCACTTGGCCTTGTCTTGCAAACACACATGAGATCAATATTCAGCTTCAGCTGCTTCCTACAATGGATAGTCTAAAATATATTCTTTTTGACTCCAGATTGTGGTTGAAAATAAATCTTGTTAATTAATAATGCTGCCCTAAAGCCCTTTATAATCTTGAGACTTTTTGCTTTTCATTGTTTCTAGCTTGTCAACTATTCCATTGTGCTCATAAATGAATCAACACATAATTACTCCAGAGGTAAGAGGTTCTGGGAGCTGATTCATTGAATAACTTGCTTTGTCTCTGAAAAATCTCCCTTAATGGAAGAAAACCTAGGGCCACTTCTGTAGTTTCTGATCAGTTTATCACTCATCAAATACTCAAGAATGCCTTTCTCCAATGTTGTGCCAATCTTGCAGCAAAAGCAAGCAAGTTTTCTAGACTATAGCTAGAAAATATTGATCTCATGTGTGTTTGCAAGACAAGGCCAAGTGCTTAAAGCAATCAATCTACCTCAGTCCTGAGCAAAACATCTCTCCTGAGATAACT
>NW_004524596.1:6331811-6332916 GCF_000260255.1 Octodon degus | reverse complement strand
TTTTTTTTGTATTTAGTACAGGGGCTACAGGGTCTTACTATGTAGATTGGCCTCATAGTGATCTGCCTGTGTTCAGCCTCCCAAGAGCTAGAATTACAGATGTGTGCCACCATGCCCAGTCTCAATCATCATCTCAGCAGGCCCCTGGGGCAGGGCCTGCACAGCATACCCGGGGATCGAACCTTGGCCACTGTGTCTGCCTATGCAGGTGCTTTAATCCACTGAGCTATTTGGCCAGCCCTACCACAAATGTGTTTTTTGTTTTGTTTTGTTTTCTTTCTGCAGAACCAGGAATTAAACTCAGGCCCTTGCGCTTGCCAGGCAAGTGCTTATTCTACTGAGCTATCTCCCCGGGCCCCCAATAAGTCTTATTTAGCTAATACCTTTCATGAAGGGAGCTGGCTTTGACAATCAGTTCAAATAGCAGACATTTTTTCATAAACTGAGTAAGCTTAAAGTTACATTGGGTATTTCTAAAGCTTGTGAGTGGTTAAAGATATTTGAATGAAAATGCTACATTGGTATAACTATTGAATTTAATGATACTATTTTAGATTCTAATGCTTTCTAAACACATTAGGTTATAAGTAGTGCCAATAACTGAAAGGAATAAAATTAATAGTTGTTTCTTTAAGCTGGGTGAGGGTTTTTCCAGGATAAGAATTTTTCAATTATTCCAGAAAGTAAGAAGTGAATAATTCTGATGACCACATGACACATCTCTCTGACAGGTGGAAGGTTTTTAATTTATTGCTTTCAGTAAAATTGAAGTAGCACCTTACCGAATTATGGGCTACTTGATCATTAAAAATAAAATTTTATTTTATACATACATAAGGATAGAACTCATTGAGGTTTTGGTATGTAAGCTAGAAGTAGTCAAAGAAATTGAATAGCATTACCATAAAAGAATTTATTCTAGTCACACTTGTTTATGAACAAGATTTCTTAGCATTAATATCTATAAAAATGAAAAAGATATAAAGTAATGCTAAGATCTTTTTCATTTTGGTAATAAACCATTTTTATCCCCTAAAATCACAAATTAAATAGGTAAAAGCTCTATTCACATCACTTAGAGATGTAATTCCAATAAAGATCTGCT
>NW_004524596.1:6316701-6321376 GCF_000260255.1 Octodon degus | reverse complement strand
ATATATATCAATGTAATTTAGTATCTGGCCATCCTACTCATGGCTCTCAGGTCTGAGGCAGAACAAGAATACTTTGCTTCACTTTTCCCTCCATTTTCTCATATTATCCTATGCCACAAAACTATTCCATTTGCAAAGCGCAAATGAGCTAAATAATTGACACTTTCCAATTAGGTCTAGCCCCTGAGCTCTTAGGCTGGGATATCTCACAATGTTAAATAACTTGGCTTGCCAGTGAAATATGATGGTGGTGACTAAGAGCCACATTCTTAGCTATCCAGCTACCACTTCCCTCATTGCCTTATAACACTCTACAAAAATTTACTTTTATAATTAACTCATTAATAACTAAGTCATTCATTAACCTAATAACTAAGTTATGCATTAATTCAAAACTATTTATTGTATACCAACTATATGTTAGGCACTGTGCTAGCCACTGGGGGTACAAAAGTTGAGACAAGTTTTCTTATTCATGTAAGTTATGTCCTGGTTGAGGGACACAGACAACAAAATAGTAAAACAAACATCTAGCAGAAAAGTGTAACCACAAGGTATAAAAAGTAAAGCTATATTAATATGCTGAGCTATAAAAGGCTCAAGTCAATAATTTCAGACAATTGAAAGTTGTGCTGATAACTCACTGCTATTATGGACTATTGGACTCTATTGGGCTATTTTGCTGAATTGAAGTACCTACAATCTTTGGACTGGCATCAAGTATGAAAAAATTCTTTAAAGACTTCTCCAAATACAGCTTCTCTAACAGCAATGGAACACCCATCTCTGACAAAACAAAACAAAAAAAAGGGGATATAAATAAAGGACCATTCTGTTGCGAAAAATATATATATGCATATACAAGATAGTTTGGATAGATATACAGCTACTTACTTTTAGTTCATTGAGAAGAAAGGTTTGTACTAATATTGTTTAGGCAAGATATCATGTCTGCATCTTGTCCTCTGAATAACTAATAGGAAAAGAACAATATACAACATATAAATTATTATAACTGTCTTACTAATCTGTTTTGAAACTGTTTCACTGCTATTTTATCTTTTTTCTCATTAAAATGAATTAAAAAATAAAACAAAATGATGTATAAAGATGAGACAGAAAATGTATTGAGCAGTTACATTTCATAGCAGAGAGATTAGAAACATAGGTAATCAAAGAAGAGAGAAGATTATTTGTCATGGTTGAGTTTCATTTTTAACCTGATTAGCTTGGGAGCAACACAGAGGTGGGACATTGGAGGCTATATCTAGTGCCATCTCCCTCTTCTCTGGCACTGTTCCCCAGCCCTACTTCCTGACCACCATGAGCTAAGCAGCTCTGTTCTGGCCCGCACTTCCATTATGATGTTCCTATCTTCAGGCCAACCTACTTTGGACTGAATCACCTTCAAACACCACAAGTCAAATTTAACCTCTCCCCTAAGTTGTAAGCATCAGGTATTTTGGTCAGTTACAAAAAGTTAGCCATACATAAAATTGCTACCAAAACATGGAGTTGTCACTATGACAATACCTAACCACGTAGCCAGAAACTTTTGGAACTGGTTTGCAGGAAGAGTTTAGAAAGGCTTAGAGATAGAAGTTAGAGATGTCCAAAACCTGGTGGGTGATCCTGGTCAGGGTTAAAGGGCCAGAATGTTAAAAGGAAGGCAGATAATAAAATCCACACTCAAGAGGTTTCAGTTGCAAATGAGGACTGTATTGGGAAGTGGACTGGAGGCCTCACATGTTACAGCTTGGGAAAAAATTTGTCAAGTTTTTTTGCCCATAGCCTGAGACTTGGTCAGCAGTTAGATTTAAAGGAGGTGGACCCGCTGAACAGATGAGGAAATTTTCATGGCAGCTCAACATTCAGACTGTGGCAGGTTACTTCTGGCTGCTGATAGCCACATTAATAGTGAGACTGGGAGCAAAAATATTTAAAAATTTACATTTTATCCTGAAAAGAACCACATGTAAAGTTGAGGTCAAAGAAGTTTGAGCTGCTGGGGAGAGTCATGGCATTAGAAAGAAAGCAATTACTTTTTTTTTTTTTTTTTTTTTGCGGTACCGGGGATTGAACTCAGGACCTTGTGCTTGTCCGGCAAAAGCAATTACTTTGAACCCAGATAATAAGAATGAATAACTACATCCTGGGAAATAGTAGGACTCTACCATTGTAAGCTCAATAGTGTAAAAGTAGATACTTTTCATTTGCGATCCCCTGGGTAGCTAGCTGGTAAAGGGCACCTAGGAAATTGATTCCCTGGGACTTATTTCACCCTTCTCAGCCATCCAGGTACTAAGAAACTACAGCAACCATGGTTCAAGGGAGTACAGTTAGTGTTCAAACTGGTGGCAGACCTTGACATTATGCGTGTTATGTTGGTTTTATAAGCAAGCAGAGTACTGGACTTGTGGATCCTGGAAGCTTTCACCTAGATTTCAGAGGAAGGCCTGGAAGGCCTTCCTGAAAGGAGAATGCACACAGCTGTGGGAGTTAAGCTGAAGGTAAAACAAAGATCCCCAGAAGTCAGAGATGCCAGGAATATGGAATGCCTGCCAAGAAAGTCCAGGGACAAATGGCATCAGCACAAGAGCGAGGGTACATGGGCTGCAAATGTACAGATTGCATGGGTGGGGCTGCCCCAGCCATCTGGAACTCGTGCCTCACCATCATGAGCCCCAGATGCTGGATGTGGAGATACAATACTTAATGTTTTCCCTGCTGGTTTTTTATATTGTTTTGGTCCCATTCTTTTATATTCCCATTTCTACCTTTGGGAATGAGAATATTTATCCTATGGCATTGTATTTTGGAAAGCATCCTTTTTTTTTAATTTTGTAGAGAGATAAACAGCTAAGAGTTTGCCTTAAATCCCATAGGAAATTTTAGGCATGGACTTTTAAAAAAATATTTTTTATTTATTAATTTACTTGGTACAGAGTCTCACTTTACAGCTTGCAGTCATAGTGCTCCTCCTGGCTTAGCCTCCCCAAAACTGAGCTTACAGGCATGTGCCACTATGCCCAGGTTTTGGTGCCAGGCACTGTGCACCTGGGGTTCCAGGGCTGCTATGGCATGTGGTCCAGGGGTTTGAACCCAGGTCCTTTCACTTGCCAGGCTGGTACTTAGACTGCGAGCTATCTTCCTAATCCAGGCATGGCCTTTTGAGCAATGCCAGAAATGTTGAGACTTTGGAGTGGATATTAGTGCATTTTTGGTTGTGTGCAGCTTGGTTATACAATGTTACACAGAATTACAAACTTTTGATGGTAAATATGTTGCTATGGCTTAGATTTAGAATGTCCCCTAAAAAACTTGTGTTCAGAGGTGGGGTTTTGGAAGGTAGTTTGATGACAAGAGTGCTATACTCATCAATGGATTAATTACTGACTTATTCATACCCATTAGGAGGTAGAACCTGGATAGGAGAGGTGGGTCACTGAGAATGTTCAGAAAGGATGTATCCCCTCCCCCTCCCTGGCTCCTCCCTTCTCCCTCTTCTTCCTTCACCCCATAACGTGAGTTGTTTTCCTTCACCAGACCCTCCAACCATGACCTTTCTCCCTTGGAGCCAGCCAACCACGGACTGAGTCCTCTAAAAACCATGAACCAAAATAAACCTCCCCTCCTTTAAGATGTGGATGTCAGTGTTTTGGCCCAGAAACAAATAAGTGGCTAAGACATACTGTTTAAGAAGATGTGTCTGAGTATAAAACTGAGTGGAATTTCATGTTTTAGTGGAATTTGAGTGGAACTGAGTGAAATTTGATCATTACTTGTCAACTTGATGGGTTTGGCAGCCACCATATATATATATATATATATATATATATAACAAGAGTCCTTCAATCTCCCTATCTATGCCCACAATGTGCCCTCATGCCCATGACTGGAGCAGCTCAGCAGTACCCTGTCTGCATTACAGCCAGAGGGGATGAACATGAGCGAGTCCAGCGCAAGAGGCTCATCAGCATGGAGAAGACCTCCAAGTGCTGTGATTGCAGTCCTCTCTCTTGGCCTTGGCCCAGGCTTAGTTATATGACTATAGCCAAAGCCACCTTAGAAATATAGCATCCGAACATCAAGTAACCCAGGATTCTACTCTGTTAATAGCAAAGAAATACAGTTTGCAGTGTCTGCCATGATTGTCCTATTGTACCCTGGGTGAAAAAGATAAATACTACCTCAGGTAGGAGTTTTTCTAGAAAGACTAGGCATGAAAGACCTGGTAGGGGTGGGGGGCTGCCATTTGATATGAGAGCTGGAGCACACAGAGAGGAAGTCATGTTACACAGGGAATGAAAGAATTTTCATAATCTGGCTTCAACTCTCACTCATCTCAGCTTTAAGTATTTCTCTCTTTTGCTTCATAGACATTGTCTTGTGTTGAATTCAAATGTGAAATGAAACTTTCAATATGTTTTTAAGAAAACCCTCAGCAACCATGAGTTAAGATGAGTCAACGTGTGCATGTTTCAAAATAAAATTTTAATTCATTTTTAAGATAGTCATTATACTATGTTATTTATTTTTTTTCAAAGTTTTATTGACAAACAGATAGCAATGAGACAGTTTCAAATCATATCGGAAGGACAGTTTCAACAAATAATACACTGCATATATTCTTCTTAGTGGTTAATTGCTGTACAAGATGCGGACTTGTGATCCC
>NW_004524596.1:6296832-6311266 GCF_000260255.1 Octodon degus | reverse complement strand
GGAAAGCAAGAGACAGGAAAAGGAATATTGTGGGACTGTCCTGCTTCAAGGTTGTATATGGTGAGATTTTTGGACTTATGTGCAAACATGAGAAGTATACTATGTTATTTAAATTCCCTTAGAAAGAGCATTTTAAGATGTATATGGATATGTGCATACATATATGTATCTTAAAAGGTCTATATTATATACTGTCTATATGAGTTTTTAATTGGTAAAATTCTCAATTGTTTACATATGGTACTTGATGTTTTTGATACAGCTTTCGATACCTAATCATATTTGTAGAGCTTGGTAGAAACTAAGTTCAGAAAGTTCGATATATCCATTTATTTGCCCAACTATTTGAAATTTCCAAACAGCAGTTACCATCTTCTCTATACCTTTTGCAATCTTTTTCATGCACTAAGCTACTGGGAAGGTCCATGAGTTGTCAAGAACCAAGAATCAGTCAATCTCCCTGTCCATTCCCCACAATGTGCCCTCATCCCCATAAGCAGTAAAGGTTAAGAAATTATAGAATGGAGAAATCTTGTTTAAGGTGAACTGTGAAGAGCATCTAAGTGGGAGGCTCAGTTAGATGGACTGTAGACAAAGCAAGAGATATTTTGAGGTTGCTCATGAAAAAAGATGTTTTCCAGCAAAGCACTTTTCCCTGCCTCATTCTAGGCTCTTGCATGCATTTAATCAACTCAGGTCTAATTGAAGCCATCAGAAACACCCCTCAAAGCAGCCCAGTAGTCCACTGTCAGATGCAGACAGAAGCACCAAAGATTCTAGGTGAGCAATCGATTTCAGTAGCGGCAAGGTAGGAGCATTCCCTTAATAGCCCTAAAGCTCCTCCACTGAAATGAGGGACTGAGAGGCAGGCTGTGTGCCATCTTCTCCTCAGTCTCCTGCTCCCCCTCAGGGAAGCTGTCATCTGTCTCTAGGTCCGGGAGTGCCCATTAATTAAAACATGATTGCAGGGAGTGTGACTTCACAAGCAGACTCAGACACCGGGGATGGAGATGATCTTAAATACTTTTTCTTAAGTGATTTATGTACTTGGCAAACTTGTAAAGGCATGATCTTCCCTCTCTTTACTGGGATCATCCCAATTACTATTTCTGAACATAAGTGCTTGTTTCTGAATAGTAAAGTTTTACACTGCAATGCACCTGGGTTGGGTGTTCTTCCTTCCATGAGCTTTGTAGGTATTGAGTTTCATTAAATACTATCATGGTTGTAAAATTCCCCTCATAAGAGCTCCCATTCCTAGGTTCTAATGACAGCAACAAAAAATACAAGCACACTCTAGCCACAATTTTAAGAAAAAACTTTCATTAACCGTGTGTGTGTGTGTGTGTGTGTGTGTGTGTGTGTGTGTAAATATACCATCAGAAGATGATATAGGAAAGTTGTAAAAAATCCTCAGTATTATACAAATGTCCATTTTCTGTCTTTCACATTTCTTGCATGGGCTGGAAGGACAGAGTTTCTCTCTCTATAGCTCCTGTGTCTCCTTACTGGCCTTTCTTACAACCTCAGAGCTATTTACCCTGGCATTCTCCTGAAATCTGTAGATTATACCTCCTAAAACTTGTAAATCCTCAAAACATAAAGCTCATGAAGGAAAAAGATGTGCACTGGACTCTTGGTGCTTGGAGCCTTCACATTTTCCTTGCACTTGCTCACCAGAGCACACAGACACACCCACAGTTCACTGACCACCACACAAAGGCTTGGATGGCATCCTTTGATCTAAGCTCAGGGACACTCTCAGTCACCATGTGTAACCACTTACCTAGCTCAATGATGCCCTGCAAGACAACTGAATTGCATTTTAATTCCAACCCTCTTCTATTTGGGAAAATTCCAGGGCTCAGCAGGAATGAAGAGCCTGCCGCAGGTCACAGAGTCAGCAAAGGTCAAAACAGTAACTAGAACAAGGAATCCAGGGCTCTCACTCCATCACTCTGTTGTTTGCTGGATGTGGCAGATTTCTGTTCAGGCAAAGATCTGAGGTCTGCAGAGCTGCAGTGTAAGGATTTGGCACTGTGCAGCACAGTGGAGTAATCTTTCCCTAACACTTCCCCAGGCCTAAAAGCCATATAAGGAATCTGAGTCTCTAGCCCAGTTACCAATCAGCCTTGACAAACTTGGTATTTTGCCAAGCCGTATACTCCATCATACCCACTGGTTGCAACAGGCAGATCCATCTACTGATTGTAAATGTTGAGGCTTAATATCTCACTTAAAAAATGGTCATCTCTTCACACCTAATTATCATCTTCCAAAACGTATTTATTTGACAATCTCAAAGAAAAACTCCACTTGTACAGAGGACTGAGGATTTCATGGTCTAGGCTTTCTACTAGCCACTATCCATTACAACTATTTTAACCCTGGTTCACGTTTTACTGGAAATAGAGGCACACAGTAGTCCAATGGTTCCAATAGCACATTCTTGTAATAATCTTCTAAAATAAAACTTGAAGAAGATATTATGAAAAAGAAAACAACAGACTGTGCTGCCTTTTTTTTTTCTTTTTTTGCTGCCCTTTTTTTGTCTTATCTTTATTAAATATACATTTTCTTGAAAGAAAAGAAGGAAAACACTCAGGTTCCAGGTGCACTTTATCAATACAAAGTTTAACCTGCCGGCCAGGAAGCAGCTGGAAACACTGACCTCCTGTACTTGTCCCTGAGTGCCTCTCAGAGAACCCTTCCATGTCATGGTCCTTTAGTCGCTATACCTAAGAAGTCCTTTATTCCTCTGTTCCTCCTGTAGCGAGCAGATTGGTATGTGGCCATACAATGTTTTTGTTGCACATTATCAATACTCCATACCTCTCAATTTTGCAGAAGCAAAGCCTTTGGCTTTAGTTTTATTATAAACCAGGTATTTTTACAAAGTTAGACAGATGCTATCCTGAAGAAATTTACAGTAGAAAAACAAACCCCTGGCCAAGGAGATAAGCTCATTAAAGCTGAGGCCACGGCATTCATAACACAGAAATTTTGTTGGGTTCAACTCTTAGCTACCCATAAGCAAAATTAGAAAAACATATTCTAGTTGGGGAGCTATTTTTTGGAATCAAGAAGAATGAATTCAACAGCTTCTGGCCATCTGTGTATGTTTTTTCACTTTCGTAGCCTCTGCTGATTGGAATGTTTTCTGGTATCTTGGCCTCTCTTGGGGAAAACAGGCAATTAAGCCTTCCAGAGACCAACAATTGTATAGGAATGGCTTTCAACCAACACTTATTCACTTAGGAAATAAGTACTGCTCACTACATACCAATTTCTACACTAATATGTGCAACTATAGCCATGGTCCAGATGGATAAGCTTGCTATCTTCACAGAGCTTACAATCTAGAGACACATTGATCAAAAACACTGCTCAAATAATTACATAGATGGAAGAAAATTTGAGGTTGGATTTTTAAAAGTAGTTCTCAGGAAAATGGTGAATATTCAATGTTTTCAATACTGTTGCAATGTTTTAAATACTGACCTATGAAAACGTTGGTCCACTTTATTCCAAGATATGTATTTATATACATGTATATAATATATATATACATACTTATATGTATAATACATTAATTTTTACAAAGTTTTGGGGTTTTTTTGTGGAACCAGAGATTGTACTCTGGCCCTTGAGCTTGCTGGGCAAGTGCTTATACTACTGAGCCATCTCCCCGGCCCCCAATTTTTACAAAGATTTTAATGTAGACACTAAGATCTTAATGTGAATACTATGAATGCCATGGCTTAAAAGTTGAAGTATCCAAACAGAAACATGGCCCGTGAGTGAATAAACTAATAAATACATCTCATGCATATGTTTCAAATTCCACACATCTTCTCCCTCACTTTCTGATCTCCTCAATTGTGTCTTTTTAGCTGAAAAGATGAGATTGCTTCAGGCTTCTCTTTTGACTATGTAGAAGACATATAATATTTTTATTTCTGATTAGAATAATTACCTTAAAAATCCCAAAAAAGTACTTTTTCTTTTTTTTATTTTTTAAAGAAAATAGTACTTTAAAAAATAGAAAAAATACAGAATTGCACTACACAAAATAATAGGCATTCAACAGTGGTTTTCATAGTGCATAATGTTGCCTTCAAATTGGTTGTTCAGATTACCAAAGTGTGCAAAATTTTTGTAACAAAACATTTAAAAGGAGAAAAAAAAATTAAGCATTAACTGCTCCTTTCAACAAACCAGCAGAAATCAGCAGTAGCATTATCCAACCTATCCTATATATATACACAAAGATAACTTTTTCCCTTCCTTCCCAACAGAGTACTTTAACCTTTTATAAAACCTCCAAGGACAGGGTCAGGGAGATAGCTCAGCTGTCCAAGCGCCTGCTTAGGCAAGTGCAGGGACCCGAGTTCAATCACCTGGCACGCCGAGCCAACAACCAAGTCTGGGCCTGGTGGCACACACCTGTAATCCCAGTGCTGGGGAAGCTGAAACAGGAGGATCAATACAAGTCCGAGCCGTGTAGTGAGACCCTATACCAAATACATAAAATTAAATAAAGAAACACAAATCTCCAAAGACAGTTTCTCTTACCACTAGGCTCAGCACACGCTGATGCTTCCTAATTCCACAGCCAGCCACCTTCCGCCCCTGGTGTCACTTGGAGTTTCTGGGGTAAAGTAGAGCTGAGGTCACATGAGAGTGAATCCCAGAGTCAAAAGCTGAATAGTTTAGCCACCTCCACACTGGTTAGTGTAACACCATGAACTAAAATCCTAAAGTGTATTCTAATCTAAACCCCTTAAAGGAGAGTAAATTGTCCTGCTTGCATCCTACTAAATAGATACATTTTGCAAGAAATTTGCTTCTTACCAATGACTATTTCTTACTGATGTTTGACAAGATTAGCCAGAATCTTTCGCCAATCAACAATATAAGCTAACCTACAAAATCATCTGAAAAATCTTTAAATTTTTTTCAGAGTACACATTTTGTTTCTATTATATGGCATCAAAGGTCCACTTCTGAGCATCCCTCCCACTAAATAAACTAAAACTTCCCCCAAACAAAAGTAGGCATACCAATTTATGAAAGAATAAAGAATGTGGAAGAACCCGCATGTATATGGTCAACTGATTTTTGTACAATAGTATCAAGGCAGTTCAATGGGAAAAGGAAGATCTTTTTGACAAATAATATTGAGGAAAAAATTTGCATACAACCTGCTTCAAACCATATACAGAAATGATCTCAAAATAATCAGTCAACCCAATTATGTTTCATAAATCTCTATCATTTTCAACAGGAAGCATGAGAGAATTATGACATGAGAGAAGGCTAGAAGAAAAAAAAGTATAATTTGATCTCTGATAATATTTAAAAGTTCAGTATTTGAGAGATAGCTTAAGAATACAAAACAAGAGCTGGTCAAATAGCTCAGCAGATTAAAGCACCTGCAAGCAGGGGCAGGGGCTAGGGATTTGATCCCCAGCCTGCTGTGCCAGCCCTGCCCCCAGGCACACTGAGACAGCAATTGAGATTGAGCATGGTGGCACGTACCTGTAATCCCAGCACTGTGGAGACTGTAAACTGGAGAATCACTATGAGTCTGAGCTAGTAGGGAGACTCTCAACACTCTGTAGACCCTTCCCTAAGATACAGGAAAAAGCAAAAAGAATACAAAACAAAACAACAAGCTGCAGACCTGGAGAAAAATATTTGCTATGGATGTGTCAGAGGAATACTAATATCCTGAATGTATTTTTAAAAACTATAACTCAATAGTAAGAAGATAATCAATTTTTTAAAAATAAGTACAAAATTCAAATAGACATTTTACCTAGAATGATGTAAAGTGGCCCCCCTAAGCAAATGAATAGACACTCAAAGCATTAATAATCAGGGAGGTACAAATAAAAACTAAATGAGATACTAATAATTCACTCATTATATTTCATAATATATATATATATATATATATATATATTTAAACTGACAATATCAAGTACTGGTGAGGATGAAGAAACTGCTATTTTCCATTTTGGAAAAAAGTGTGGTCATTTCTTTATAGTTCAACATATACGCCATACCATGATACCATACCAGTCCAACATATACACCATACCACCTAGGTAATCTACTAAGTTTTCACCCAAAAGAAATAAAGACATACATCCCTAGTAAGACTTGCACACCAACATTCACAACTTTTTTGTAATGGCCAAAAACTGAAAACAATTTAAATGTTCATCAATAGATAAATGGATGAACAACTTGTGGTATACCCAAATAATGCAAAGCTACTCAGCAAGAAAAAAGAAAAAGGAACAAACTGGTGACACTCAACAAATAAAGACTGGAGGGGATTCTCAAAATCATGCTGAATGGCCAGGCATGGCAGTGCATGCCTGTAATCCCAGCCCTGGGGAGGCTGAGGCAGGAGTTTGAGGCCAGCCTGAAGTACATAGTGAGTTAAAAGGCAACATGAACTATATATTGCGACCCTGTCTCAAATTTCCTCCCACATATAGTGAATGCAAGAAATGCAACAAAAAGCAGGAGTGTTATGATTTTTAGCTATGCAAAATTCTAAAAAATATAAACTAACCTAAAGTGAAAGAAAGCAGATTAGTAGTTAGTTGCCTGTGAGTCTTAGTAGAAGAAAAGATGAATTTACAAAGGAGCTAGAAAGGAATCTAGGAAGGAAGAAATAACTGTCAACTTGATTACGGGGATGCCTTCATGGGTGTACACGTTGGTCGAAACTGATAAAAACTCATATAATTTTTTTTTTCTGTTTGCAGTACCAGGGATTGAACTTGGGACTTTGCATTTTCCAGGCAGACACAAATTTATACACTTTAAATGAGCACAATTTATTATACTTCCATCACACCTCAAGAAATGTGTAACATAATTAATACAGTTTGTCTACTTGACTCAACTCTAATTCAGTGCAGTGGATTGTTAACTTCACCCACATTTACATGTGTCTCATGCAATCCATGTGTATGGGCCAAATCCCCAAGTTAGATCACATTCTACTATGGAGTAAATGTGGGAAGAATAGAAGAATTAGCATTCGCACAGAGAAACCATATGTGATGGTTAAGAACAAACATCTGTGAGTTCAACATACTGAAACTGGAATCTCAGTTTTCTTTCTCACTTTTTAACTGATCTTCAGTGAAACTAAATTTTTTGCATCTCAGTTTCCTCACCTGTAAACTGGAAATTGTATGTCTTACCCTGTTATGATTTTGATGTGACACATTCTCCCCAAAGACTCGTGAACAGAAAGCTTGGTCCCAGGGCAGCCAAGTCCAGAAGCAGGAGTGGAGAGGTAGTTCGATTGTGAGGGAGAATCCATCAGTGGATTCACCCATTGATACGTTCATAGCAGAATGGGTTTTTAAATTTTTTTTCACAAGATCAGATCTTTATTTTTGAAAGAGCAACCTAAGCAATACACAGAATAAATGGGAAAGTCTCATTTGAGGGGAATTTGAGTTATGCTGTTGATCTACGGAGTTAACTCTGAACCTTTTTTTTTTTTATGTATTTAGTACAGGATCTACAGGGTCTCACTACACCAATCAGATTCACAGTGATCCCCCTGTTTTTCAGCCTCCCAAGCGCTGGGATTACAGGTGAGCGCCACCACACCCAGACTTGGTCGCAGTCTCAGTGTGCCCCAGGGGATGGGCCAGCACAGCAGGCTGGGGATCAAACCACCGGCCTCTACATCTGCCTAAACAGGCGCTTTAGTCTACTGAGCTATCTGTCCAGCAATAGGCTTCTTAACTTATAAGAAGCCCACACTGGGCTTCTTATCTTGAGTCATGTTCTTGATCTACAGAGTAGATTATGAAGACATTATCTTCATAATGTCCCAGCATATATTACACCCTCATTTGGTTTTGTCTTAAGAGGGTCTTTTCTAGGGTGATCTTGAATTCAAAGCCTCAATGATCCTCCTTCAGCCTCTTGAGTAGCTGGGACTATGGACACAGCCTACAATAGCCAGCTCCCCGTGCCTCTCTTAACCCAGCAGTTCTACCTCCAAATTGTACATTAGTACCTTATAAAATGCAGCCTGAAGCACTCTTTCACTATGTACAAAGTCCAAAATTCTTTCCTTCTGGCCAGCTTTGTGCTCTACCTCCTGACTTGTTTCCTTCATCCCAGTTCTCCTCTCAATTGTGACTTTATTTATACATTCATCTCACAACCTGGGATGTGTTACAGACCCTCTTCTCTGGTTCTGATTTCACTGTCATGAGCGTCTGCCCAACTGATGACACACCTTTAGATGAAAGCAGATACATCCCTTTCCAGGTTCAGCTGCTGAGGACACTACAAGCTTTAGTGGCCAATACTGTACTTCTACCTGAGGTCACACACCAGTTACAACACTTATAACTGTGTCTAAGGTTTCAGTTCATTCATAGTCCGGGCTCACAAAGGAGCATTTCCAAGTCTAACAAACCTGGCAATCAGCTTCTTTCTATATATCCCACTGCTAAAGACAGCAGACATTTTTCATCCACCTCTGCCTTTGGCTCAGCTGATTCATTAGAGCATCAAGTTGTTCCTCGGCTGGGCCATCTGAGTCACCCACCTGTCCATGTGTCTGTCAATATGTGAGTCACATGAGCTGGGGCCGGTGCTTCCCAGATGTCCACTAGGGGAAGGCCCTTTTGCTCCTCATCAGCAATCATGTTTTGGACATTATTAAATTCCTGCTGTATAAACTCTTTCATTGGGTCCCAAGTTACTTTAGGATCTGAGCTCTTGAGCTTTAACCTTTCCACGAACTCTGTCATAGCAGCCTCCAGTCCGCCTGAGTCTCTGCTTCTTAGTGCTTCACAGGCTCATATCGGGTTGACAACTGGTGGCCCTGATGTGCCCCATTAGCTGATCACAGCACACAGGTGAGCAGCCCGACTTCCTGGCAGTAAGTGCTCAAATCAAGCCCATGGTTCACGCATTTCCTCTTGGCTCTTCTTTCTGATTCATTCCTATGTCTGGGTTAAAAACAAACAAAAAAAAAAAATCCCTCTCTGCCTCAGTTTCCCCTTCTGTCTCAGATTCTCCTTGGTTGTCCTCTTCCACCTCACTTTCCGGCTCATCTTCCATGTGTTGCTCTATATCTTCCTGCTTTCCCTCTCACTCTCCTCCCTCGCTTCTCCCTCTACAGCCCTCTCCAGCTCTACTCTGGCCCCATTGTTGTCCTTCCCCACTCTGTCCCTATTGGCCAGGCCTGGGGGCCATGGATGCACTTGGCCGGGTGGTGACTGAGGAGCTTCAGCCTGTGCACCTCAGCATGGTGGTGGCAGTAGTGGCAGCCGCATTCCTGGCACACTTCCTCAGCCCCTGGAGCCTCAGCAGTCTGGCACTCACCACACGTGCCATCGTGAGGCAGCTCCGCCAAGGCTGTACCACTCCAGCAGCGGTGTGATGACTGGGACTCTGCGGCTGAGGGCTCAGGGGCTGCACACTCCTGGCATTCCCTCAGTGAAGCCTCTGCATGTTCACGTCCCCCGGGGGATCTTTCCACAGGAGTCCCCTCTGGCTGGGCCGCACTGCATCTCGGAGCTAGGTCTGGGGCCACAGCCAACCCTACCAGCCCAAAGCACTGGCCCTTGTACAGCTGCTAAATGGGCTTTTAAGAGGTGGGGGTCTAGTTGGAGGTAGAGCACTTGGGGTCTGCCATGTCCACTTGCTTTATCTCTTTCTCTTTCTCTTTCTCTTTCTGGCATGAGTGAGCCACTTTGCTCCACCACGTGCTCCCTGCCAAGGTGTTCTTCCTTGCCACGTGCCCAGAAGCCACAGAACCAAGTAACCATGGACTGAACACTCTGAAATCATGAGCAAATGCAATTTTTTCACCTTTTAAGTTACTTATGTAATGTATTTGCTTATAGTGATGTAAAGGTGGATAACACATACCCCGGAAGATTAACTTGGATATTCAGTAAGAATTTTACAAGTACATAAATCAAATAGGCCTAATAAATTAAAACACTGCCATAACATTCCAATAGTATCCAAAATTTCTAGTTCTTAAATGTATAGAAGATAATGAAATTATCCAGGCAAGCCTGGATAATTAGATGAAGAGTATTCTAGAAACCAATCATTGATTATCTCATCTTCAAATTTGTGTAAGTATTGAATATATTGTCATGGAGATATTACCACTATAAAATTATAACCAGCTTTTCTCAGATTCCATCTATATCCTCTTGTTTTATAATAACATCAAAGTACCTTTATAAGGCTATTATATCTAGAGAAGTTTGCCCCAAAATAATTTTAAGGGCCAGGGAGATAGCTCAGTAGAATAAGCACTTACCTGGCAAGTGTAAAGTCCTGAGTTCAATCCCCGGTACTGCCAAAATAATTAATTAATTAATTAATTAATTAATTAATTTTAAGATGATTTGAATCTCTTTATGTCTTTCTTTTTGACTATGTTTGTGACCTATTCTAATTTGGAACTACTTCATCGGGTGTGCAGAACTTGATGAATGTTAATACCTTTATTCCCTGGTTCAAGACTTATATCTATTAACAAAAATGCACAGGATAACACAGGAAAAGCCACGTGTGCCCATTGGGTGCAGAGATGGATTCCATAAGGAGCTTCGTGAAGGTTGCAGCAAAACACAAATATAACAGATGCATCATTTTACTACAGTTCCTTCTGATCCTGAGTTGATAGCAGTCTTTTTTCTATCATCCCAAAACAGAAGTTTTGTTCATATCATTGACAGTAAAGAAAGAGGGCCCTAAATAAGTGGGTTCTTAACACACAACATTTACTATGTTGAAAGCTTCCAATATCACTTCTTTAAGTTCTCCTAATAGCCCTCTTCTGCTTCATATAGGAAATCATCAAGCCTTGACTTGCCTAATGTGATACACGTTGTATGGAATATGAGCCAGGCATTGGACCTCCACAGGATCTGTGCACACAACTTATCTTCTGTACATTACATCACATCCCTTTCCAATGTGTGTGAGCTTATCAAAGGTGGCCTTATAGCTTATCTTCAAAATATATCTTCTTTTCTAAGATTGAAAGTGGACTGGAATACAGCAACATGAAGAAGAGAAGAAGGAGAGAAGTGGGTTCCTATCACTCCCAGAAGGATCTGCTATAAGAATTTAAGCCCCTTAGGAGAGTGAAGAAACAACCTTCAACAATGAAGAAGAAAGCAGGCAGCACTTTCTCCCTGAGCCAGTATACAGTATATCTACCTATACAGTAAATACACTTCTATATACACTAAGGTATATAGTAATCTAGAGTACAGAAAGTCAACACAATGTTATAATATTAAATGCTGTTAGAGAAAAAAAAATCACCTATAAAAGAAAGCCCATAAGAATTATGGAAGACTTCACAACCTAAACCCTCCAGTCAAGGAGAGCTCAGAGTGAAGTATTTCAGGCCCTGAAAGAAAACCTCCAACTCAAATTAAAGTACCCTGAAAAGCTATCTTTCAAAATTGATGGAAAAATAAGATACCACCATGACAAACACCTGAGGTAATCCATGAACAAAAATCAGCATTCCAAAATGTTTTGAAGGACATTCTAGAAAGAGATAGCAAGGACTACCACTCCGTGAGCCCCAAAAGACTAAATCCAACAGAGAAAGCAAGCAATTAAAATAGCAGAAAATGGAACAAACAACAGGAAAACACCATGACAAGGAGAAGTCAATATCTGTAAGTTATAAAGATCAATGTTCATGGTCTCAATTCACCAATCAAGGGTTGGGGATACAGCTTAGCAGCATAAGCCCCTGCCTGGCAATTGCAAGGTCCTGAGTTTGATCCCCAGTACCACACAAAAAAATTTTACCAATCAAAAGAAACACACTGGCAAAATGGATCAAGAAGCAAATCCAACATAGAAGAAACACATTTATTTCAAAAAGAAATTCATAAACTAAAAATCAAAGGATGGTAAACAATATTCTATGTGACAGGAACTTGGAAAAAATCAAGAGTAGCTATTCTGTTTGGACAAAAAGTGAATTTCAAGTGAGACTAATTGGGCCAGGGAGATGGCTCAATGGAAGAAGTGATTCCCTGGCAATAGCACAGGCCTTAGTTCAATCTCCAGTTCCACCAAAAAAAAAAAAAAAAAAAAGTGAGACTAATTAAGAGAAACAAAGAAGGTCACAACATCCTTACAAAAGGAATAATATAGGGCCATGGAAATAGCTCAGTAGAATAAGTGCTTGCCTGGCAAGCGCAAGGGCCTGAGTTCAATCCCCGGTTCTGAAAAAAAGAAAAAGGAATAATACAAGAGGAAGAGATAATAATCATAGAAGTACATAAAAATTACATAAGTACTAATATAATTGTAATGGGAGACCTAAATACCCCACTGTCACAAATAGACAGATCAATGGGACAAAATATCAACAATGAAATATTACAACTGAACCAATTTTTTTTTTCATTCAACAAGTATTTACTGAGTGTCTATTATGTGCCAGGCACTGACATCAGGCGTTGGGAATAGATACAGCAGAAGGACAGACCAGGTACCACCTCTCACGGAGCTCACACTCCGGTGCACACTCTAGCTTACATCTCAGCAGTAAGTAACATCATACTATCAAAACTAAGCACCAGAATGAAAACAGAGCTTATTACCTGAATAGTAAAAACTAAACCACCTAAAACTCAAACTTTTATAATGACTTAGAACAGATAAAATAACTTTTTACATGCTGTTAGAACAGATTTTAGCTACCAGTTAACTCTTATAGAATATGCTTCAAAGTGGGAAAGAACATAACCTGTTCACATGCAAATAACCTTTGACACTTGTGGTCAAGTCAGTAATTTTCAAGTGATCCATTAATTTTTTAAAATGCACTGGCCAGATGCTACTAGTATTCAAATCAAAGTGCTTTGTAATTGCTCAATATACATTTTATACATGTTATGGCCAATAAGGAGAAGAAACATATTCACTGTTTTAGCCTCCTTCAAATCAGAGAACCATTTAGAACTTTAGATCATATGAAATGCTAGCTTTCATTGTTAAACAAGTTAATTTCCTGCCCAAGTCGCAAGGAATTTTCAAATAATAAAAAAAAAGGGGGAATTCTTTGGTGTGCTTTGTTTTGGGTACCAGGAATCGAACTCTCAGCCTGGAAGTTGCCAGGCAGGCTCTGATGTGATCAGCTACACTCCCAGCCCTGAGGGAATTCTTTAAATCTGTAATTTTTAAATACATGAAACAAACTTTTAAACAAATAGCTTTAGTCAATTTTTACAGAGTATTCCATCTCACAACATCAGAATATATATTCTTCTCAGGTGTACATGGATGTTCTCCAGAATAGATCAGATACTAGCTCATAGGACATGCTTGAATAAACGAAAAGAATTAAATTATCCTAGGCACACTACCAGACCACAGTGCAATGAAATTGGAAATCAATGGCAAACAAAAACACAGGAAATTCATAAACACATGGCATTTAATAGCCCCCTTCTGAGCAACCAATGCCTCACAGATAAAATTAAAGAAGAAATTAGACAGTTTCTACAGTTACACAATAATGTCAGTAAAATATACTGGAATTTATGATATGATGAGGGAAAATTATAGCAATTAATATCCATATCAGAAAAACAATGAGCTCAAGTAAGTAACTGAATTTTGAACCTCTATCTTCTAGGAAAAAAAAATGAGCAAATCAAGCCCAAAGTTTGCACAAGGAGGAAATTGTAAAGATCAAAGAAGAAATTAATGTAATTGAGACTAAGAAAATAATACAAAAAATCAATGAATCAAAAAGCTGGTTCTTGAAAGATTAAATACAACTAACAAACTCTTAGGCAACCTTACTGAAAAATGGAAAGGGAAGGCTCAAACTGAAGGAATTAAGAATGAAAAGGGTGAAATCACAACAGATCCTTCAGAAATCCAGAAACTTATCTATACCTACTTTAAGAACTTGTATTCTGATCAGATAAAAAATGCAGAAAAAAATGGACAGACTCCTAGATATATATGAACTGCCAACGTTGAAAATTAGAAAATAGAAAATAGAAAATAAATTACACATTGGTCTCCTCAGTTCAGCTGCTTGCTTCACAGGTGACAACGTGTATAGTTAGTCAGGGTGAGAATTCTACTCAGTAACTGCTATTTTCGAAAACCTGATGGAGATTCTGAGGACATTGCCTTAACCATCTTGTTTATAGAAATGTATGGTTTTGCCCCTGCCACGTTTCCTGACTTTTCTCCTTTCTCCCTCCTTATTGTTTAATCCTTAACCATCTAGCAGAAAATTATAACCACAAAGTATAAAAAGTAATGCCATATTAATATACTGAACTGTAAAAGGCTCAAGTCAACAACTTCAGACAGTTGCCAGTTCTGCTGATAACCCACTACTATTATGGACAACTGG
>NW_004524596.1:6270748-6296732 GCF_000260255.1 Octodon degus | reverse complement strand
CTATTAATTCAATGAGAAGAAAGGCTTGTACTAATATTGTTTAGACAAGATATCACGTCTGCATCTTGTCCTCTGAACAACTACTACAAAGACAACAATATGCAATGTATTAATTATTGTAACTGTCCCACTAACCCGTTTTGAAGCTGTTTCATTGCTATTAGAATGAATCAAAAATGAAAAAGCATAAATATAAATAAAAAAATAAATTCCAAATAAACCATTATCAGTCAATAAAATTGGAGATGTAATGAAAAGACTGCCAAGAAAAGCCCAGGTCCTGATGGATTCACTGCTAAATTCTGCAAGAAATTTACAGAAGACCTAATGCTATTACTTATCAAACTCTTTTTCTTTAATTTTTTAAGGAAAAGAAAAATAAACAATAAAAATAATACTATAAATTTTCAAAAAAGATAGTAGGAGAGTAATGATGGTTACTCATGTGTATTGTTATCTTCAGAGTAGCTGCTCGTATTATCAGACACAGAAAGGAAGAGCTGATAAAACAATATAGGCATAAATCTTTCTTTTCAACAGATAATAGCAACTAGCAGTATAACTATATTAACTAGGCCAGGGAGATAGCTCAGCAGCATATGTTCCTGCCTTGTAAGCACAAGGTCCCAAGTTCAATCCTCAGTACTACAATGATGATAATAATAATAATATCTTAACTACTGTGTGTGTGTGTGTGTGTTTATCTTTTCCCTTCTTTTCTCCTTTCCCCTATTCCAGTTCTTGTTTCCTTTTGAGCAATTTTTTCCCACTTCACAATATCTGTTGTACACTTTAGACCTTATGTACTCTTTCAGTTTCTTGTGTATTGTCCATGCCTATGTCTTATAATATGAGCAACTACTTTGAAGATAACAATATGCATGGAACTAGAGAGACAATACAATGTTTACACACATGCAACTGATTTATTTCTCTTATGGGTAGGGACACAGGTTGCACCCATTTCCCTATAAATGTCTCAGGTTAATCCTTGTTTATAGCTGAGTAGTATTCCATTGTGTGAAATTGAAAGAAAAAAGTAATACTCCCAAATTCATTACTTGAAACAAGCATTACCTTGATACCAAAAAAAAAAAAAACAGAAAGATTTCTCCTTGATAACTTTGATAAAAGCTCTCTATGACAAAATAACTGCTACATCATACTAAATGGACAAAATTTGAAAACTTTCACTCTAAAATGAGGGATAAGACAAGAATGTCTATTATCACCACTTCTATTCAATATAGTTCTGGAAACATTACCCAGAGCAATTAGATAAGAGAGAGAAATAAAAGGAGTAATGGTAGGAAAGTAAGTAAATTATCAGTATTTGCAGATGACATGATGCTTTGATAGAAGACCCCAAAAACTCCACTAAAAAACTTCTAAATTAAATAAGCAAATTCAGTAGCATTGAACACTCAAAAATCAGTAGCCTTTCTGTATATGAATAACAATCTCACAGAGGGAGAAATTATGGAAAGTATATCTTTCACAGTAGCATCCAAGCAAATGATATATCTAGGAATCAATCCGGTGAAGGGAGTAAAAGACTTATACATTGGAAAGCTACAGTACTCTGAAAAAGATCAAAAAGACTGGTAGAAAATGGAAAGCTATTCCTTCCACTTGGATAGGAAGAACCAATATAGCAAAAATGGCAACACTTCTACAGTTGTTATACAGATTGAATGCAATCCGAATCAAAATTCCAACAGTACATCTCACAGAACTAGAGAAAGCAATCCTAAAATTCATTTGCAACCAGAAGAGACCTAGAATAGCAAAGATAATTCTTGGTGACAGTGGCAAGGCAAAAAGTCACCATCCCTAACTTGAAATTATACTACAAATATATTATGATAAAAGCAGCATGGTACTGGAAAAAAAAAACCCAGACCAGAGGATCAACAGAACAGATTAGAAGATACAGAAATAACTCTAGTCATGCTCTTCTACCTGTCTTTGACAAAGAGGCCAAACACTTTCACTGGAAGAAAAATAGCCTCTTTAATAAACAGTGCTAGAAAAACTAGCTTTCCAGATCCCGGAGATTAAAATTATAACCACATCCTTCACCACGCATTAAACTAAAATCCAAATTGTTAAAGATCTAAATATTAAAGCAGAAACATTATATCTGCTGGAAGATAGAATAGGTAGTACTCTTGAAGACCTTGGTATAGGCAGAAACTTCATGAGCAAAACTCTAATTGCACAAGAACTACCACAATGAATCAACGATTGAGATCTCATTTAAAACCTTTCGCACAGTAAGCAAGACCACCAACAGAGTGAAGAGACAATCCAGAGTGCGGGAAAAAATTTTGCCACCTGTTCCTCAAACAAAGGAATACTATCTAGAACATATAAAGACCTCAAAAATACCAGGCCCCCCCAGATTTAAAGACCCAATCCAAAAATAGGCCTCTGAAATGAAGATACATTTCCTAGAAAAAGAGGTAGAAATGACAAATAAATATATGAAAACTGTTCAACATCCCTGATTATTTGAGAGATTCAAATCAAAATGACACTGAGATTCCATCTCATATCAAAAAGACATGTTTTTTTAAATTCAATGGAATACTACTAAACCAGTAAGAAGGTAAACTTGAGGCCTTTCTAGGTCAATGGATGCACCCCAAGGCCATACTCTTAGGTAAAATAAATGGTACGTCCTTGTATAAATACCCCATTGTGTCTTCTATTAAAAAAAAAAAAAAAACAGAAGCGTAAATGAGGACCAAAATGTGTAGCCAGCATTATAAAATAGGAAGAAAGTGTTCAAATGGAAAAAGGAGAGGGGAAGGAAGGAAGGAAGGAAAAATTTTAAAATTGATGCGAAAAGAAAGAAAAAATGAAAACAATAAAGAGGGCAGGAGGGATTAAAGGGAGGGTAGGAGAAGGAGAAAAAAGAATCAAGTTATATCATACACAAGTACAAATTCCCTATAATGAATGTGATCATGGTGTATACCTAAAATGTACCAATAAACTTAATTAAGTAAAAAAAAAAATAAGATTGAAGGTGGAAGGGGACTTTTTAATAACTATGGCAGGACAATAGGTGTAAACTACATAGGATTCTGCTTAGCCAGCCACGGCGCACAGTCACTGCAGTCTAGCCCATTGTTCAAGAAATATTTCAGGGCCGGTCAAATAGCTCAATGGATTAAAGCTCCTGCAATCAGGCGCAGGGGCCCGGGGTTCGATCCCTGGCCTGCCATGCCAGCCGCGCCCCCCCTGGAACACACTGAGACCCAACATAGACTGGGTGTGGTGGTGTGCGCCTGTAATCCCAGCTCTTGGGAGGCTGTAAACAGGTGAATCACTAAGAGTCTGATCTAGTAGTGAGACTCTGAACACCCTGTAGACCCTTCCCTAAAATACAAAAAGAAAGAAGAAAGAAAGAAGAAAGAAAGAAAGAAAGAAAGAAAGAAAGAAGAAAGAAAGAAAGAAAGAAAGATTTCAAAGCAGAGAGACAGAGCAAAGAAGTGAATACGAAGTTTGTCACATACTGAATCATAAGGAAAAGGAAGGACAGCAGCCAGTTATCCAAAGTATTCCATGTAAGGCAGGTTTAAGTGTTTATCAGAAGACATGCAGAGAATTGAAATAAAGACAACTTGAAGTAATCTGAGATTTACTATATTTACATTTTAATCAAAAAACTTATCTATTTTCAGCCGCCAAAACCCTTTGAGAGCTAGATTCCATAATAGGAAAGTATGTTAGTTGAGGAATTTTCAATAAAATGAAGCAAAGCCCTATTTTTCCAGTTTTTGGAGCAAGCCCACATAGTATACGCGCTCCCAGACACAGACACAAACATAAAACGAGACCAAGAAGATAGCCTAATGCTGCTTTCCAATACATTTGTGGTACTGCAGCCACGATTGCTGTCTTTTTAGTTCATTTTTCTCACCAACCCTGCCACCACGCCAAGGTTGTTGGATAGACTGTCTGTGTTTCTGTGTTATTTCAGGGCACTGAACACAACAACTAAAGCCCAAACGGTGACTAACACCTTGCTACATTATACTTACTCTGTCACACACTCTCTTTTGGGCATTAAGTTTGTTCCTAAACATCGAATGGACCTCTAGTAAAGTTCTGGCAGTACATGTCAATGACACTAAAAACTTTAATCTGTGATGAGAAAGATATAGCATCACATTCATGATCAAAGTAGTCTAGGATCAGGATAAAAAGATCAGGGCATGAACCTAGAAGTGCACAAACTCCGAAATAGGAACTATCTAGAAAGTGAAGTAAGGCAGAAAGCAAATAGCAGATGCTGATAATGTGGCCTTCTAATAGAGCTTGAATGTTTCCCTCAAAGTGCATTCCCTGGAAATGTAGTGCTCATTGAAACAGTTTTGGGGGCTGGAGTCTTGCAAGTGGAGAGGATTCATGTCATTATTGCGGGAGTGGAGTTGTTACGGAGAAGTGGACCTGCTACAAACGCAAGCTTAGGCCCCTCTTGCTTTCTCATTGGGTCTTGCCCTTCCACCTTTCACTTTGAGATAATGGAAGAAGCAGGAATTCCTCAGCGGATGTGGGTCCCTTGACCTTGAACTTCCCAGCCACCAGAACTGTATGAAACATACCTTTGTTCTTCATACATTAGTCAGTCTCCGGTGTTACTCTACAGCAACACAAAACAGACTTAGGTGCATTTTAAACCAGATCTAACAATAGCCCCTAAAGTAACTGATTCAAAGTTTACCCTGATAATGGAGTACTAAAAATTGTAAATATCTCAGATATACAGATTCCATGCTTTATATTCTCTGATCATTGACAATATCTCATTGCTTCAATGCATTACTTTTTAAGTACTTAATAATAAAAGATAAAAAAGGAATATCCCAGTAACCTTGATATAGATTCAATAATTTAATATTTTTGGCTTATTACCTAATTTTTCCTCAGTCAATTTCCAGGTGAGTTTCAGGCATCATGATACTTCAGTTCTAAATGTTTCAGCTCATTTCTCCTGAAGATAAAATTTTATCAATAATCATAATATTGGGGGCCGGGGAGATGGCTCAGTGGAATAAGCACTTTCCTGGCAAGTGCAAGGGCCTGAGTTCAATCCCTGGTTCCGGAAAAAAAATAATAATCATAATACTTTTAAAACATCAAAGAGAACTGATAAAAATTATTCCTTAATATCACCTAATATTTAGTCTTCATTGAACTTCCCCAATGGCCTCTGAAATATCTTTCCCTCCACATTTTATTTTAACAATTTCAGAGAAAAGTGGAAAGAGTTTTATGAACACACTCATAGCCACTATGCAGTTGATACCATTAATGTTTTCCTATGATTCTCTTACTGCATAACTTCATGCCTATCGATATGCACTTGTCATTTGTTAACTCATCTTATTTTTGACATATTTAAAAGTAAAACATATCAGCACAGTTTCCCTTAAATATTCTGTGTGTACATCAATGTTTGTATACAATTTGTATTTTTGATGAAACATTTATACACAATGAAATGCACAAACCTTAAATTGTATTTGCTGTGTTTTAACAAATGCATACAAGGAGTGATAAAATCCCACAGTAAATGAAAAAGGAATGATCCCTTAAGAAGAATTCAGTAGATGGAGAGCTAGAAGCACTGATAGAAAATGGTGAGGGTCTTTCTGATAAAAACCAGGCTCTTAGTTCATCCCAACTAATGGTTTGAATTGAAACTTTGGAGCAGAAAAATCCGTTTCTCAAGCTTATTCAGAATACATGCTCACAGTCCTGTCTGAAGTCCATTCTGGAATGCCATGGGCTGTCTTCGTTATGGATCTGGATGGCAGAGCATGGTGATGGCTAAGAAACTAACCAGAAGCTTCAGGGAGAGATTATAAGACTTTGGAACACTTACCCATTTCTACTAAAAATGGAAGAAAGCAAGAAGAAAACAAAGCACTTCTAATTATTCAGCGCTGGTCTCCAACCAAGATTGCCGTTTCTCAGTTGAGTGGAAGAGATGGGCATTCCAGTGAGACTATGTTGCATGCTCACACACCCCTCAGCACCCCCGATCCTCCTACTGAGCTGAGCACAGAAGCTGACACTGACTCTCCAAAGAAACTCATGAGAAAATAGCACAAGCAGTGCAATCTCTGATGCAACCAGTGAGCTAGAGGGCCTTGATCAATGAAAAAAAATGTCACTTCAGAGGAAGAGACGCAGTCACAACAGCCATTCCCTGAACAGCTGCCTGAATCCAAAGTTGAAAGTGAAAACCACTGCAGAGGCCAGCAAACTACCCACATTGGAACCAGAAACTGACCCTGAGATAGAATCCAAAGAACCAATCTAGAAGAGCCCACTGCTGAGGAAACACCATCACTGTGTAAAGAGGAGTGTGCCCCTGATGTGGAGAGTGAGAGGAACGGAGAACAGCTGGATAACATGGTGGATGTGGGGGATTTGACCATCAAGCTACTGGACAGTCAGAAAGACCTAAAGAGGGTGTATGGAAATCCAAACAGAAGTCAAACTGAGAAGAAGACCACAGTAATTGAGCAAGGAAGGGATGCTATTGGACTCAGAGATCAGACAGCTGCCCCAGAGACTCCTACTAGGGCAAGAGAGAAAGATCCAGATAAGGAGGCTCAGAATAAAGAGTAAAGGAAACAAAGGGGCTCCCTCTCAACACCCTCTTCTGCCTACGAGCAGGGAATAAAAAAGCCAAACCACAGGTGTGATATACTGATGGCTAAAAAGAAAGTACGAATTAAAGATAGCAATAAACTCTCCACAGAGAAGCGCCGAAAGTTGGTTGAGCAAGAAGTAGCTCAGCAGGATGCACAGAAGCAGCAGCAGCAGATGCAGAATCTGGGAATGGCATCGTCACTGCCCTATGACTCTCTTGGCCATAATGCCCTCTATCATCCCATTTGTTGGCTACCGACCTGGCTATCTCATGCAGGCTTCTGTGGACCTCAGCAACCCAAGGCTGGAAAGGTGCTCCTGTCCACACAGACCCTGTGTGTTCTCCTACTCCTTATGATCATGCTCAGCCCTTGGTGAGCCATTTTACAGAACTATTGCTGCCCCTCCACAATGCCAGTGGTGTCACATGTGGCAGCCCTTGTGGAAGTGTGTAGTTCACAATATGTGGCCAAGAGTGGTGGTGTGGTCTACCAAGACTCCAGCATCACCGTCATGTCAGTACCATCCCCAGGCCCAGTCCAAGGACAGAATTATAGTGCTTGGGATTCAAACCAACAATCTGTCAGTACACATCAGCTGTGCTTTCCTGCACAATCTCAAGCAATCATATATCAAGGACAGACAGAGTTAGGCCTAGCCAAGTGTCCAGTACTTCCAGGGACAGCAGATTTCACAGCTCACCCACAAGGAGTGGTGGCATGGCCAAATGCAGCCATGACTTCAATAGCTAGACAATTATAGCCACCTGAGGTAGTTGTGCTAAACAATCCACTAGATCTGCCACCTCCATCTCCTCTCAAACCAAAAAGTATTGTCTTACATCCCAACTGGAAGATAACATGAGATCCAGAAGGGAAGATTTGCTACTAGCATGTGTGATCATGAGGCAAGCTCAGTGAGATCTGCCTACTTGGGGAAGCCCAAGAGATGATGCCAGACTTGAGCATAAAGCTGTGATGGACCTGGGAACCCCAACAAGTGGTGGGAACCCTATGAAGACATCAAAAAAAAGCCCAAGACAGCAGAAGCAGACACCTCCAGTGAGATCGCAAAAGAAGAAAAACAAAGACATAGTCAGAAAAGAGATGTCTTAGTTCATCGTCCCGTGCCGGAATGCTTACCAGAAACTTGACTGGAAAGTAAGCGGAATGACCACAACAGAGGATTTCTAACACCCAGCTGGCAAGCTGGCTCATGGTGCTGTAAGCAAGGAGCTGGAGCACAGCAAGAGCCCTGAGGAGCTGGAGTGTAATGACAATGGGAGACACAAAGTCAAGGATTACGCCAAGAAGTCCAAGCAGAGGTTTGGACATGGAGTTACAGTGATCAGTGGGGTCAGGGTGGGAGGATTAGCAATCAGCGCAGATTCTGGGAGAAGAAATTCCATAGGCCTCTGCCCATCCCCCTCCCACCGCGGGGTGGCAACTGGGGCCTGCAGATGTCAACTGAGAGCCACACAGTGAGCTCCATCTACAAGTGGTCCTTAGTTTCACGCTGCTGGGGTGTGGTTAGAGGCGATCAGGGGTGGCCACTACTTTAAAATAAACATACTTTAACGACCCTAGCCAGACCTGATCCAGCTCCACTTTCAAATGTGGGTCTGCTCATTGACAGCGCAGTCAATGCACAGATCCACGCCTGTCCCCATCCAAGACCCTTCATCTGATGATCTGTATCATATTTTACTGTATGTGTAAATGTATATTGAAAATAATTTGATTTTTATTCCTGGGCTTTGTTTGGTGTTTTGTTTTGCTTTTAGCCTGTGTGTGCTAGAATCACAGAAAGACTTTGTAAGAATGGTTTAAGTTCCCCTGCAAGGTTTAACTTGTTATCATGTAAATAGTCCAAAGCAGGCCGCCTTGTGGCTTTGGCTAGCCCTGTGCTCTGTTGATAAGATTGATTTACTGTTCAACATCACTTTATCCACTTTATACTGAACTTTTTATGCAAAAATAAAATGAATTTAAGAAAAATCCCACAGTAGACGTCTAAATCTTTAAAGATGTATCATAGTAAGAATATACTGCCATTAATCGCCATCAAAAATTACCCCTGGCTTTGAACACACTTACTCCATTGTTCTTGCCACTTTTTGAAGCAGACCTGGAGGTCTTCTTTCATGAGCACCTTTACTAGGCACGATCAGAACCATGGAGAATGCTGCTGTTGGGTGCCACACAAGAGAAAGGCAGGTTGTGAAAGCATTGCAGTGCATTGTCGTTTACCTTCCTCACCAGGTCTGGCACCATGAGACTTCCGACTCTACCTCAAAATCAAAATGAAGATGAAAAGTAAACATTTTGGATCAATTCAGAACACTGAGCCAGTCATGACAGTGCGAGTAAAGACACTCACCAAAGAGGATATCCATAACTGATTTATGAAGTGATAAGAACAACAGGATAAAAGTGCACAAAGTACTGTGAGAGAAGATAATGTCAGTGTGTCTTTTTTTTTTTCTTTTAAATGTATTTGGTTGTTACAGAGCCTCACTACACAGCTTGGGCTCATGGCAATCCTCCTGCCTTCAGCCTTCCCAGCGCTGGGATTACAGAGTGCACCGCAACACCTGAACTCTGGCTGGCTCAGCCCACCCTTGGGGCGGGGCTGGGGAGGCATGTGGTGCCAGGCATGGGACTGTGGTCCCTGTGCTTGCCTAAGCAAGTGCTTTAGTCCTCTGAGCTATCTTGCCGACCCCATCCAATGTGTCTTTTACTGTAATAAATTAGTTTCTTTAAATGCACACTATATTTTTCTATTATACCTCATACATTTGCATAATCCAAGTCCACATCAAGCTTCAGAACGTTACCAACAAATTGTTTTATAAGTCTTCCCAATCCCCTGTCTCCTTCCTTGTCTTCAGAGATAAGCAGTATTCTGATGTTTTTCACCATAGATTAATTTTGCTCATTCTAGAAATCCATAGAAGCAGTATACCATATACACTCTTTGAGGACTGGCTTATGACTTTTCAAACATACTTTAAAGAACCATCTATGTTGGCCCAAACAAATTGGATAAATCATGTACTGAACCCTACAAAGCTTTTAACCAAAATAAACCTTTTCTCTTCTCAAGTTATCTCAGATGTTTTGTTATAGTTAAGAAAAACTAACATCTAAAAATTTTTTGTACAAATGTGTCTTTGCAAACACAGATTTTTTTCATGTTCTTGAATAAATACCTAAAAGAGGAATTTCTGGGTCATTGGGTAGCCACATGCTTAACTTCATAAGAAACTTCTAGAAAACTTCTAGAGTGAAGATAGCACTTATGGTAACACCGACAATACATAATGTTTTGAACTGCTATTCTTTCTTTTCTTTTTGTAAATTTTTTACGCTTATTTACCTTGGGGCTACTTCATATTTTATTTTAATTCTTAAAGTGTCCTCACTACTGACCTTAGAACTTTCAAACTATGAATCTTTTATTTATTTATTTAGTTAGTTAGTTAGTTAGTTTTATTGAGAACAAACTACGAATCTTAAAGCTGTAAATTTTCCTCTAAGCACTGCTATAACTGCTTCCTACGAAGTTTGATTTTTTGCACTTTTTTAAAATTGAAAGTATTGTCCAATTTGCTGTGTGATTTATTTCTTCCATAAACTAGAAACTCTTTAATTTTCAAAATGTTGAGGGTTCCTGTATACCTGACTGTTAATTTATAATAAGATGCCATTATGAATATAGAATATAGTCTCTAAAGTTTCAATCATTTTTAAGTGACTGAGGCTTATATCTGGCCCAACATATGATATATTTTTATAAACATACCATGTATGCTTAAGGAGTACGTTTTAATCTCCAACCATGATTTTAGAATCAACTCTTTCACCCTTACATCTGTCAATTTCTTTTTCTGTGTTGTGCATCTCCAAAATGTGTTTCATAGTATTTCATTATCCAGAATGGATACAATCAAGAATCTTTGCCCAAATATTTAAACTAAATCTTATAAAGCCTTTAGACTTACCTAAACACCTACCTGTAAAAAGAACAAGTTAAACATCAGCAGAATCCAACCAGACACATCCAGTATAAAGGACATTCTGCAAGGTAACTGATATATTGTCTTCCAAATGTCAATGTCATAAAAAGGAAGAGATTAAGCATAATGTTCTATCTTGGGAGATATATATTAACTTATAACAATATTTTCTCTCTGTCTCTCTTTTGTCTCTCTGTCTCTGTCTCTGTCTCTCTCTAATATTTGACTTTGGTTATATAAAAGTTTACTTTCAGAGATAGACTAGTGAAGGCCTGAAGAGGGCAAGGCTTGTTTAACACAAGACAATTAAGTAGATTCCAGAAAGAAGCCTCCAGCAATATTTACAGTATCAAATTGTAGTGGAACTTTGTGCAACAGTGGTAAAGGTAAAGAAAAAAAAAATTCTCTCATTTTACCCATAATTCTGTCCTCATCAAGAGCTACCAGCCACCATGAAACTGTTCACATGTGCTACTTCTAGAACCACTTTGGCCCATGTATGTCATGTGACACTGTCCCAATCACCCTGTCAGAAATGAAGAATTGTTTCCCCACCCACTGGGAATATTGTTGAATGACAGCTCTCTGAGGCAAGCACTCCCTGGGAATTGCTTCAGTCAAGAACAAACATCTCAAGCAAACTCACAGCCCCTTCCTAGGTCAGCCTGTATTCAATAACTGGCCAGTGTGGATAAAGATCCCCCTGCAACTTGGCACAAGTCCACAGAGCCCTGCATCCTCAAGGCTTTGCATGGTATAGAAGAGACCTTACTAACAGGCAAGCAGTATCTCCCTCTGTCACATGCCCCTTAGCCCATGGCTTCTACCCTTATTCATTTTAGGAACATTCCCTGTAACCTTCCTGTGAACCCATCTGCATTTTAGAGTCAGCTTCCTAGCGAATTCCCTAGTAGCAAGGCTACATAGTCAGTTACCTTTGGAGACTTCACCAGGCTTACACAGTTGTTTCGATGGATATCAAGTTGACTCTTATTTGCAGAGGAAAAAATAGAGGAACAAAGCTTCTGTGACTTGCTTGAAATTGTCCAGGGAACCAATACTGCGCAAAGGCACTGTGCCAGGCAGGCTCAAGGACCACATAAGGATGCTGCCAAGTTTTCATCTATGTATAAAATTTATTTTTGCTACAACAGAGTAAAACACTCTACTCCAGCCATGAGGGCCAGATGGAGTGCTAATATTTGTGGGTTGGGTACAACACAAGGAATAACAAATTTAGAACAAATGTTAAGAAGTGAGGTACTTAGAGAAAGACAGAAGGTCTACTGGAGAAGCGATGTCCTCTTCTCATACAGGGTGGCAGTGACTGCTACAATAACTGCAGATGGTTTGAGGGAGGCTGCAAAACATGATTTTATAGTAGGAATAGTTGCATTAATAGTTTTGATGTTCTTTTTGTTTGGAGATACTATCAAAATTTCTAGTATTCAAAAATATGCATTCCTTAAGAACCTAAAATTTGGGCCAGGTGGCACACACCTGTGGCCCCAGCACTTGGAGAGCAAAAGCAGGAGGGCCATGAGTTCAAGCCCAGCCTGGATTGCATAGCAGAACACTATCCCCCAAAAACCAAACAAGGGCCAGAGAGATAGCTCAGTGGTCTAAGCACCTGCCTGGAAAGTGCAACAACCCAAGTTTGATCCCTGGTACCACATGCTGTGCCAGCCCCATACTGGGCAGGCCATTGAAACCAAGAGTGGTAGTGCACGCCTATAATCTCATCACTGGGGAGGCTGAGGCAGGAGGATCACTATGAGTCCAAGCTGTGTAGTGAAAACCTGTATCAAATAAATAAATAAATCTTAAAAAAATAAAACAAATAAGAGGTATGCATTAACTACAAAAAAGCTAAGGGACCCTGAACAGCTCAGACCCTGAACTCAGGAAATCTGCAAATATCATGAATCTTATCTATACCAATTACATTAAAATAGAGAACAGATACAATTTTTAATATGCCAGTTTGAGGAGCCTGCTCTGTTTTCTAAGATATTAATCATATTAGCGTTTGAGTTATGTTAAATACAGGATTACTAAGCATAACAGAATATAAAAGGGAGAGCACCGATTTTGTAGAGAAATGAAGCCAGCATTTTGATGTCCCTGCATCTGCCTAGCATAAGATTAGCCCCATCAAGTGAATAAAAACATGGCACTTGATTTTGACAGTGTCTACACTGCCTTTCTGTTTTCTTTTCTCTTTAGGTCTGTGGAATATTCTCCAGCACACTCCTCCAGCAAGGCCCATCAGCTCAGCAGCACAAAGCCCTCTTTGTGCCCTTGGAATGAGGTATCGATAAGCCCAGAGGCGTCATTGGCTGAGCAAGGTTTCTGGTTCAATTAGGCTTCAATGCCATCCAATTTTCAAAACCTCCACAGCTCAGGCTTCAGAGTCCAATATGAACCGTTGAATTTTGTAATTTACAGGCAATCTGAAACTGTTTCACACACTCTAAAGAAGAAAATCTGCTCCCCAACATCAAGCTTGGTTGTGGCAGTGACTCTAAATTGATCATATAACCACACTGGCCTTTATTTCACGCAAGCTAATGAAAAGTCACAAAACTCACAGGTCTTTCTTTTAAAACTATTTAGGACTATTAGGACTTTCTTTGAAAACTGTTTTGACTATGAAGCCAAAAGTTGAGGAGGATTGTAATTCCCTGGGACTCCTTATCGGCAGCACCTTCTGGTTATTCTTTTCCTAACAGGCTCATAATTTTCATTCATGTGGCTGGCAGCTCTGACTGTGCCTGGAGGGGAATGTAACCCAGAGCAGCCAGCACGAACTTGAAATTCTCTGGATTTTGTCACTTGCTGTTAGAATCATAACCTTTTCTAAATTTAGGGCAGTGAATCACATTAAACAGTGACCTGACTGCAAAGCTTCATCAGTTTTGTCTGGGATGCTATCTTCAGCACATCAGATTGTAAAGGTCAACGACATCAACATTTCAGAGCCTCCTCCTTGTTCAACACTATGAAAGAAAGTGACACTGCAAAGCAGGCTTTCTTTGCAGGACAGAATGCAGATGTACTTGCGTGAATTTTATAGTTACTTTTCTAATGCTCGCAGCATAGTTTGTGGATTCATCACATACGCATATGTCAACTTGTGGCTGCAACAGTTTAATTTCACTTGATCCAATATGTTACTACCCCTCTCAGGGAATTCGTGGTTTAGTGCAATGAGCTGACATATCACTAATGTATTTCAGATTCTGAGTTTTGCGCTGTCACAACTTTAAGTATTGAAGCATTGGCGGTGGGGATTGAGATAAGGTTATTTAATGAAGGAAAATCAACAAAGAAGACCATCTTTTGTTACCCTAGATTCCCATCTAGCCCTCATCCTTCCTGCCCCACACATCATGGAGATCTGGGGGGTCCTAGTTGAGTCTTCTCTCCACTGCTGGGGCCTTCATTCAGCTCTCTTCAATTCTCCTCCCACCATAATCTTCTCCCTGGAAGCCCTTATGCCAAAGTCTCCTTGGTCCAACATTTAGGATTCTCTCTAGCCCAATCATAAGCTTGCTACCCAAGAAAGCTCTTTGGAGGGGGGCACTTTTTGTCTTTTTTTTTTTTTTTTTTTTCAGAACTAGGAATTGAACTCAGGCCCTTGCACTTGCCAGGAAAGTGCTTATTCTACTGAGCCATCTCCCTGGCCCCTACTTTTTGTCTATAGGGTAAAATAGGAGTAAGCATGGCTTCATGGAAAGTTCCAAAAAGTTGTGATTTCATGACATTGCCAGAACAAAACAATTACAGTCTATAACTTTGTCCTCAGACTCAGAAGCCCAGAAATTCAATCACTACCTCGACAGTAGCCCCATGCTGACTAAACCCACATGAGTCACGTAAGAACCAAAACTTTCAATGCATTAGCATCCATGGAAGCATATCTGCTAAGTAAATCCTTACCTCTTTCAGCCTGAGTGGCATATTTCACTCTCAGAAATTGTTAGCTGAGTAGTTATTTCATAATAAGATTCTTTATGCTCAGATAGAATTGTTTGGTCATTTGGGGTCTCCCGCAGATGATGTCTCTGACTGTGATGACCAGCTGCATCCAACTTGATGCAGGTACCTGCTGCAGACACAGGAAGCCCTCTCAGGACCCCACTTTACTACTTCAGTGGACTCTGCTGTTCATACTCTTCTTTTCTTCCTTTTTTTTTTTTTTTTTTTTGCATGTATGTGCTGAGGATTGAACTCAGATCTTCATATGTTGTACATGTGTTGTACATGTCGTACACGCTGTAACCCAGAGCTAGGCCCCGGGCCCTTGCTAGCCTTTTATGTCATCACAAAACGATGGATTTGGTTGCATAGAATTCATGCCAACTCCCTGAGATTGCATCTCCCTTGGAATGCTGGGAGTTCCTCAGTTCTTCAGTGACAAGTTTTATGATGGGTCCATCTGGCTCTTGCTTCACTCTGTCACTAACAGAACACATTCCATCTGTGTCCTCCCATGGGACATCTTATTGCCCAGATCACTGTGGTCTCTTCCTGTAATCCTTTAAAATTTAGCCCCAAATTCCTTTATTTTTCCATTCCTCCACATATATACTATTCTTCCTGGCCACACTAAGCTTCCTTTTTCTACTTTCTGGCTCTAGCAAGGTATAGCAGAGAAGGGATTTACTGGGAGTATATGTAGTACCTTACAGTACCAAAGACAAAATTGAAAAGCCAGGGTTCAGAAAGGACAAAAACCAGGTTAGGCTCAGGACCCTGATAGCAGGAATAACTGGACATGTTTTCAGAAAGACACTATGAGGATGAATCTGTTCCTACAATTTTCTGTCCTGCTTAAGTTTCAAACTACATCCCTGACCTTAGCTTAAAAAAAGTGGACACTTTTGCTGCCAGAACTACAGGTCAGTATCAAATAAGAGAAGGGGATAGCTTCTCAAAAGAAAGTTAGGGTGCATCATACCAGCAGAAGCCTCATCCACCTCATGTTTGTGTAAGTACACTCTCTGAGGTTTGCACAATGTTAGAATCACTTGACATCACTGTTCTCAGAACATGACCCTGTATTAAGTGATGTATGGCTATCTTTTATGGTTCTAAAATTGAATGCAGGACCAGGAGATAGCTCAGTAGAATAAGAACTTGCCTGGCAAGTGCAAGGTCCTGAGTTCAATCCCTAGTGTACCGCCAAAAAATAAAATTGTACGCACAGTGTCTAAGATTTTATAGCAAATACTTTTGCATGTGAATTGGATTTCAATGTCTTATACAAATTTAAAGAATTAACATTTGCAGCTGTGTTTAAAGTCCCAGTTCTGCCAAAAGAACTGCACAGTGCAAAGCCAGGCCTGGCTACACCTTCAACTGCTAGCCTTCTATGGATTTCTATGCAATAGTACCCACTTTTAATTTCTTCAAACCCCCATTCCTTCCTAGCTAAAGACCTTTTTTATACACAGTGACTTTAGCCGAAGTCTTCTTCACCTCCCATGTTAGTCAGAGTTTGCCAGGAAAATAGATTCTGATGACTAGGAGAGGGGAATGGCAAGCTCAGAACTGGCAGGATAGGCCAGCGGGCAGCTGATAAGCAGCAAGAGCTGATATTTTGGTCTTGAATTTGAAGCCTGGAAACTTAGACAAAACTTAGACAAAATTTCCATGGTGTAGTCTTTTTAAAAAAAAAAAAATGTATTAGGGGCCGGAGAGATGGCTCAGTGGAATAAGCACTTCCCTGGCAAGCGTAAGGGCCTGAGTTCAATCCCCAGTTCTGCCAAAAAAAAAAAAAAAAAAAAGTATTTAGTACAGGGTCTACAGGGTCTCATTACACAGATCAGACTCGCAGGGATCCTCCTGTTTTCATCCTCCCAAGCGCTGCGATTACAGGTGAGCCCCACCACGCCCAGTCTTCCGTACTGTATCTTTGAGAATTCAAATTCTTTCTTCTTTCAGGGTTAAGGGAGATCCCAGCCTTTGCTTTCAAGGCCTTCTCTTGCTTAGAGGAAGCATATCCTCATCATGGAGGGTGATTTGTCACAACTCAAAATCTACTGATTTAAATATTAATACTATGTTTTGAAAAGTACTTACACATTGAAATCTAGATTGGTGTTGGAACAAAGCACCACAGCCTCACAAAAATGACACATAAAACTAGCAATCGCGTCTCTTCCTGTCTCCCTGCCCTCAAACACCTCCATGGGACTTCCAGTGCCTCCTGATGTTTCAGCTTAGACCTCAGGCCCCAAGAAAAACTTCTCTGACCTACTTTAAGTGACAAGCTGAAGAGCACATGGACATTCCTCAACTCTAATTGTTCCACTACCACCTCTCTGTTCCACTGAAATGTAAGTAGAATGAGGTTAAACTATTCTCTTTATCATTTACCCCTAACCTGCACATCATAGACACTAGGGAACATTTTTGTTGAATGAATTAAGGAAATATACAAATAGAAGCAAAATTCACACTCATAGCACATTTATAGAATTCGAGAGTTTAGCACAGCCTCAGGAAGCATCAAGATCCCATGCCGACTCCCTTACTTCATCCCAACTTTCTAGAAGAAGTATTATTTAAACAGTTATTCTCAAAATTTCAAACAAAGTGCCTTATGGAACTATTCATATCCTGACAAGTAAATATGATCTAGCTTTCTTTTTTCCCATTCCTCTTCATAATCCAAAGGATAAAAATGTTAAGACGGGCCATTGTAGTAGCAAGGAAAGTTCTTCCAACAGTAAACAGACATCACAGGGGTCAGGGAGCAGAGATTTGGTGACAGAGTGAAGCTCTCAGGGAAATAACTTGATGTCAAATGGAGAATGCTATTATCCAGGAATCATCTAACTACATACAGTTTTCATGGCTAATGGATTTGTTAAGCATGTTTGGAATACTCTTCATCTTAAATGGCTATGAATAATTGCAATATTCATAAATTACTGTTCATTGGCACACTGAGCAGACACACTGCCATCAAATTAATTCATTAACCTCTTTCAGAACTCTGATATTATAGGTTGAGACCCAGAAATTGGAATTGTTATAACCATAAAAGTACATCAAAAGTTTAATAAGGTATCTTCCTAAGCGAAACACTACCAGTATTTCTTTTTCTTCTAACAGTATAGTGTGATGAGGTGGAACACACTAACAAACTGAAATGGACAAGCAAGTTCAGATATATCGTGTAGTTGGAAAAGTGTTGTTTTCTACAAAGTCCCCTAGCTCATTGTTGATTTTGATAGCCTATTTTTTATTTCTTCATATAAATATAGATATGGGAAAATAATGTTTCTGATGGTAGGTTACTGTATATTTAAAAGAGTATGATGAGTTATTTTGATAATTTCCATCAATCATAAAATTATTAGAAGGTAACTCTAACAGTTATTGAAAAACAGACAAAGTGGAGCCAGAGGAGGCAATGAATGAAACACATATACAGACATGGATAGGGGAGTGCTTTTTCATCATGCAAAGCCGAAAAAATGGAAAGCTATCTCTGTCCCTACAACTCAACGGGAATGGGGTAGGAGCATCACCAGCGAGCGCACTGGGACTTCTAACATCCAGAGGCAATGTGTGACACTATTCTGTGCTGGATGCACAGATCGGCTTCTGAACTCCAGAATATCTAGGACAGTGGAACTGGACATAGCAGCTTGCAGGGAGGGTGGGGGCTGGACTTGGGGGAGGATGATTGGTGAAGTCTAAGGGAATTCTTAGAGCAAGAAGTCAGAAGAGATTTAAAGATGAAGGTACGTAGCTGGAAGAAGCGGGGAAGGAAGAGGCAAGGGGAGAGAGGAGGAAAGATATGAAAGGAGGGAGAAGGCTGAACATCAGACCAAGTAGGAGGCCAGGAACAAGGAGAACTGATACCAAGGCTGGTCCCTACATACCTGGCTGCAGAGAATAAGACATTGCCAGGAGGATCTAGTAGGCAAATACAAAATGGGAGGGTCTTGATTGCCACGTGTTTAGGTGAAACCTAATGAGCAACAGCACACCAGCCCAGGGAGAACTGGAAACCACTGTTGGAAAACCCAGTCGTGGGATCCATACATGTCCTTCATGCCATCTCTTATTTCTTTTTGACTCTGTAAAAAAAAAAGCTTTACAAGTAGTCTCTGACTTAGGACCAGGGTGAAACAATTTTTTAAAAAAATGGATTTTGCCAACATCTGTGGGGTACACACGGCATCCTGGAAACATGAGATGTGGTCTGGTAAAACAAACACCTGCCAGCAAATTATTGGTGCTCATTTTCAAGGGCAGTTACGTATTTTATGCATGTTTTCAAGGGATTGACATTATCCTCATTTGATACATGAAGGCGATGAACCGTATCTAGAGAGCTACCACGGGGATTTCTACACACAAGGATGTCAGACAGCAACCCGTTCAAAGAAATGGTGCATCTAGAGATTGGTACATTGTGTGGCTGCATTGCATGGTGGGAGCGAGCCCTCCTTCAGGAGCCTTCAGAGCTGCGGATCACGAAGGTCCAACGCAAACCAGAAATTCGCAAGCGCAGGCTTTCTGTGATTTGCGCATGCTCCATTCTCTGCTGGAAAGCTAGCATTTCAAAAACCAGGAGAGATACGTCTAATTGTAAAAGGTTTATTAGCTCTGAGCAGTGAGGCGCACAGACAGTCAAGTGACACTGAAAAGATAATTAAAGAAATTAGACAAGGCAGTGAAACAAAAACCATTGATATTTCAGTTCCCCTTGCCCAGATAGAAAAATTGGCTTCCTTTCATTAACTTTTACATTAAAAAGATGAGCAATTGGCAAAGCATGGTCAGTGCAGTAATCTGAATTTAGTTTTCTAGGGTTCACTCCTGAGGAGGTCGAAATATGTAATAGCTAAAAAGACAGCCAATTTTTTCCCATAAAAATCAACTTAGGCAGAACTCTTGTTTTTTTGCAAGAAAAGTCAAATTTAATTTTTGAAAAAGATGGCAGACACTGTCTCAATAATTCATATGTTGGTTAAAATTATATTTTAGGTACTTTGCATGTTTTTCCATGTAGAACATGTGCCTATGTATTTAATGACAGTGGCTAACATGCAGTGCTCAGCACACGGGAGGCACATGCTTTCCATATTATTTCTACGTCTCCCATGAGGGTGGTGCTATGATTATCATCTCTGTTTTACCAAATGAAACGTTGGAACAATGTTGCCAAGATTAAGCACTGGACAGGACAGAGCTGGGGTTAGAGCCCAGTCTAGTTTTATCCCCAACTACTGTGCTAGGTATGGTTGAAAAAATGCTTCAAAACTGTTGTAGCTCAAAAATCAGATGACAACGAGGCAAGTCCAAAAGTTAAAAGAAGCACTTTATTTTAGCTGGTCCCCAGCGGCGGTCTCTATGCAAGGTGCAAAGAGGCGCGCCGAGCATTAACAAGGTGTAGTATTTAAGCTTGAAAACCGCAAAAACAGGAAAGGGGTGGAGAGGAAGAAGTGGCAGGGTCACTAGTTCATTAGGTGGTCTTGTGCTGGAATCAGCAATCATGGGGTACAGCGAGTCATTAGTTCATGGGGCAATCCTGTTGGGTGGAGGTGCTGAGTTGGCGAGGTCATGAGTTCATTGAGTGGGCCCATTGGGCAGGGGTGCTGAAATCACGCAGAGTTCCGCAGGACAAGATAAGGTTTGGGGAACAGATATCATAAGACTTGGGACATAAGGAGTTGAGGAGTTGGGTGGGGTAGGCGCATACAGAACAGGAACTCGGCGAGGTTAGAAAGGCAACAAAATGGAGTCAATTTTGACAGAGTACAACAAAAACAGCCTCTACAAGGGCCGGCCAATAGCTCAGCAGATTAAAGCACCTACAAGCAAGCTCAGGGGCGGGGTGGTTGGATCCCCGGGCCTGCCGTGTGGCCCCCACCCAGGGCACGCTGAGATGGCCATGGAGACTGGGCGTCACGGTGTCGCGCGCCTATAATCCCAGCTCTTGGGAGGCTGTAAACAGGTGGATCACTAGGAGTCTGATCTAGTAGTGAGACCCTGAACACCCTGTAGACCCTTCCCTAAAATACCAAAAAGAAAAAAAAAAGCTTTTATGTAATTCTATTAAAACTATTTTTCCCTGGACAGCCAGTTATGTTCCATCCCCCGCATGCCTTGTCGGCCACGCGATTGAGACTGGGAGTGGTTGGTGCAGGCCTGCAATTCCAGCACTTGGGTGGCTGAAAGCAGAGGGATCACTGCGAGACCAATCTGTGTAGTGAAACTCTGTAGACCCTGTACTAAATACTTAAAAAATAAATAAAACATAAATAAAGAAATAAAAACTATTTTTTCCTATATTGAGGCATAGAAATTATCTATACCGATGTTAAACCTATACTAAATTTCAGGCTAATCTAAAGAATTGAAAAAACTTCAAGTATCAATAGACTCACCCAACCAATTATTACTTCATTCATCTCCTTCAAAGAAATACCTACCCACATCTTTCAAACTTTATTCAACATTATCTGATGGCCTTATGGAGGCCATATAATGAAATGACTACATATTGAGTCAACAGCAGCGCTAGCTTTCCATCCTTCTAGCTTTACCCCGTCTTCGCCAAAGTCTTTTTCTTTTAATTTTATATATTTATTTGTTACAAGGTCTCATCACACAGTTCAGACTCATAGTGATCCTTGTGTCTCATTCTCCCCAGCCCTAGGCGTGCGCCACCACACCCGATTTCTGTGGCCAGCTCAGCTTGGTGCCGGCAAGGCATGCAGTACCGGGGATCGAACCCAGGTCCTAAAGCTTGCCAGACAGGATCTTAGACCATCAAACTATTTCCCCAGCCCTTCCCCAAAGTTTTTACACAAGGATATTTTAACGGAAAGTAAGACTCATGATCATAATTTTTATTTTATTTTATTACTTTTTAATCATAATTTTTTAGTGACTAAATGTTTACCAATGCCTAAAACTTGGAAGAACAATTTAGATATTTTTTAGTTAGGATCTTGTTTATATTTCTCAGTATTTAGATGAACTCTATATTTTAAATATACTAACACAGATGAATGCTGACTTGTTAGTAGGCTCCTGAATTCGAGTAACATTTTCAAAGATAAGCTTATATAGTCAGGTTATTATTTTTTTTCCTAAACTGTCAAATTATATACACACCAAAACAAACAAACACCAATACCAGTGTGAAATTATCAAAGTTCAGTAAATGCTCCTCTGCTTTAATGAGTTTCTGATTAATGAAAAAATAAAAGCTGTGATAATAAGCATTTTAAAATGTGAAGGGATTTATTTAACTTGAACGTATCCATTAACATTCCAGGACATTCATAGGCAGGCATTCTGGCCAACCAGAAATCTCCTCTGTTTCCAACTGTCAAAAATTTCATCCTTCCAGAGTGGATCAGGCTTAACAAAGGGAAAAATGTTCTTTGAGAAATATGTTACTGTTATTCTCCACGTGGAGAAAGAAACTTATTTCTATATTTAGAACTCAGTGAAAATTAAGACAAATGCAAAGCTTGTTAATCTATAAAAATGCCAAAACCCAGCACTTCAGACACAGAAAAATATACACATCACTTTCCTTTTTCACTGCCCGACAGGATCTGACTGATGTTGGTCCAGATAATTAGCACTGATGTAAATTCAGATATTTCTATAAATCATCAGTAAATGGAACTATATCATATCACTGAAACCAGAACTCACCTTCTTTTCAGGCTCTATGACAACCTTAAAACAGAAATGCAATTCCTATGTAGATTCCCCCTCTGTAAATGAACTTTATTTAAAATGAGTATGTCTAGGCTGCTTTAAGCAAATCTAATACATAAAACAAATACTTAAAAGAATAACTTGCTTTAGGAATGACAATTTATGTGACAAGCTAGGAAATATCTCTAACTTACATTTACAAGATTCTGTTTATAACAACAAGATGGCCAGATCTGAAATGTCAGATCCCCTCCTCTTCTTAGAAAATTAGACATTCTAAATAGGACTAAAACTGTTTATAACACAAAGCTGATTTCAAAAGGGAATGATAGGGCCAGCCAGATAGCTCAGTGGACTGAAGCACCTCTTTAGACAGAGCTCACAGGCCAGGGTTCCATCTCTGGCAGACCATGCCCTCCCTCCCTCCCATCCCCACACCCTGGGGTGTGCAGAGCCAGCGAGTGAGACTGGGCATGCCTGTAATCTGAACACAGGAGGATCACTACGAGTCCGATCTACATATTAAGACCCTGTAGACCCTGTACTAAATACAAAAAAGGGGGGGGGGAATGACAGAAATGAGTGAACACTCAAAACTAGAATCATCCATCAGCAGGGTGGGGCCTCACTGGCCCAGGAGGTATTCCAGCTGCAGCTGTGGTTTCAACATCAAACCAGACATATATATGATGTACTGTGACCCCATGAGGGAGGAAAAACTAGAACTCAGCCTGTTTCAAAATAAGAGAGATCTCTTACCAGCCCTGGACAGCAGTAGAGCAGCTTGTCATCTGCAGAGACTCTGAGAAAGTTCGTGCAAAAAGAAAAGAATCCCAAGCCTGAGTCAAAGGAGAAGTGGTAAGTGGTATCAACTTTACATTACCTGTTTGTTTAAAAAATAAATAGTAGGTTGAGAAATTAACGAAGAGGAGGGCCTAGACTATTGATACCTTGATGCTTCTAATTGAAATACAAAATGTCCCATAGGGAAATGTCTACAACTAGGGGCACAGAAGGCCCCAAAATATCACATAGAGGAGGAACTCAAAATGAAAAATGCAACTGACAGTTGGAAATTCTTTGCAATGAGAGGAAAAAAATAACCCAGCATATCAAATGGGATCAATTAAGGTCCACAGCTAGGAGACATGGAAATTGTACTATAATAGAAAGAAAAATAATATAACTACAGAGAGGATGGAGATTTTTTAAAAAATAAGACAGTACCATGAAAAATTACAAGATTATGTAAAATTTTATGCAAATAAAGGTGAAACTGCCCAATAATGGAAAAATCTTTATAGCCCTGCATAAAGTTGAAAATTGGTCTGTACAGATTTAGTTACAAGCCAGGGAGATGACTCAGTGGAATAAATGCTTGCCTGGCAAGTGCAGGGACCTGAGTTCAATCTCCAGTTCTGAAAAAAAAAAAAAAAAAAAAAAAAAAAAAACCTCTATCAGATTTAGTTACAAAATAAACACAATACATTTAAAATTTTAGAGCTACTTTTGCCAAACCTTCAAATAGCACATAATTTATATTCTATACATATAGTTTAGAGTTCACAAGAAAAGTAAGAACAATCTCTTTTTCAAATAAGACTATGTGGTAAAAAAAAATCACTGACTTATCATAAATGATAGAGATATATAAATCCTAAATAAAATACCAGTAAACTAATTCCAAATGCATCCACATGTGTTTAAATTGTGAGCAAGTAGGATTTAGTTAAGATATGCAAGAATCATGCAGTTACTGGTAATTGATTAAGTAATTCACTTATGCTAATAGGCAAAAAAGGAAACCCACAGAATCACCCCAAAGTATACCCAAAAAAGTCATCCACTAAGTCTTAATGCTGCATCATGATTAAGAAGTTACATACTCTTAGGGAATGGGTATTAAAGGAAAGAACTTTACTCTAATGAGTAGTATTTTATTATAAAGAGCATCGTATTTAATGGTGAAACATTAAATGTATCAGAAACAAATTAAGGGGGCCGGGAAGATGGCTCAGTGGAATAAGCACTTCCCTGGCAAGTGCAAGGGCCTGAGTTCAATCCCCGGTTCTGCCAAAAAAAAAAAGAACATATTGAAAAACTGTAAAAAAACAAAGAAAGAAAAAACTATAAAAAATCAGACCCATCAAATTTAAAGATCTAGTAAAAAAAAGAAACAAATTAAGATTGAGAAGAAAATGAGGATGTTTGTTATTACTCTTTGTATTCATCCTAACATTAGTGATTGTAGCCAGTATAATAAATTATGAAAAATCTGTAAGAAATTAAAGATTAGAAGGAAAGAAACAAAAGTATTACTATTTTCCAGCAATAGTATTATACAAGAAAATACACAGATAAAAAATTAGAGCTTGAGCATGTTCATCAATCTTGCTACACCAAAACAGTAATACTATGTAAAGTCATAATATTATTTATAAACAACATCCAAGAATAAATTTTTAACTTTTTAGAAAAGATATATTCACAAAATCATCAAGGAATGAGGAATGTATTTAATATATGATGTTTAGGCTGGGGAGATAGCTCAGCAGTCTAAGTACCTGCCTGGCAATTACAAGGACCTGGGTTCAGTTCCTGGTACCACATGCCATGCTGGCCCCAGAACCCAGAGCATTTCATGCTGACCCCAAAAACTAGGCATGATTGCACATACCTGTAATCCCAGCACTGGGGAGGCTGAGACAGGAGGGTCACTATGAGTCTGAGCTGCATAATGAGACCCTGTATCAAATACATTTAAAAAAGAAAAGAAAGAAAAAGAATAAAGAGAATAGTGGTACAATCTATTTGAATAAAATGTGCAAATATAAGGAAATGTTATATTGACTTTTAAAAAATGCTATTTGTCAAAATAAAGAATCTATTTATTAAATTCATTAATTCACTTATCCTATTTAATAAGTCAATTTTTCTACTTAATAAGTCTCTATTTAATAAGTCAATTGAAAAGAAAAGTCACTACTAGATCAGACTCATAGTGATCCACCTGTGTTAGCCTCCCAAGAGCTGGGATTACAAGCATACACCACCACGCCCAGTCTCAACTGTAGTCTCAGCGTGCCCCTGGGGCGGGGCTGGCACAGCGGGCTCTTGGATGGGAACCCTCAGCCCTGCGTCTCCTTACGGCACATTAATCTGCTGAGCTATTTAGCCAGCCCTCTTCTGGTTTCTTTATGGCATACCTAAATTTCAAGCATTGCCTCTCTTTTTAGACAATTATTAATAAAATAAGGGCTATCTAAACACAAGCTCTGTAATGTTCCAACTAAATGACTCTAGGAAGGTACTGCATACCATGTGGCTGTGCCAGAAAAGAGATAATTCATGTCTCAGGTGAAACACATCAGGATGTTGTAAGATGTCACCATGCCACTTAGAACAGAATACAAAATTTAAAACTTGTTGTAGTGGAAAGGAGCAGTTAATGTTTATTTTTTTTTTTGTTCTCCTTTTTAATTTCTTATAACTTCTTTAGACTAATTTCTCATGCTTGTATCTGGTAATCTAAACAGGTAATTTGAAGACAATATTAAAGAATACAGCAACCATTATTGTATTCTT
>NW_004524596.1:6261231-6270638 GCF_000260255.1 Octodon degus | reverse complement strand
CAGGGTCTCACTACTAGATCTGACTCATAGTGATCCACCTGTTTACAGCCTCCCAAGAGCTGGGATTACGGGCACGCACCACCATGCCCAGTCTCAATTGATGTCTCAGGGTGCCCCTGGGGTAAGGCTGGCATGGCACGCCTGGGGATCAAATCCCTGGCCCCTGCTATATATCATTTCTAGTGGGATTTTTTTTTTACTATTTTTATTCACATAGCCACTAAATATATAATTAAAATTCCAATTTAAGTCACCTGAATGAATATGTTTACCCAAAATTCCTGATTTTGCAAAATGATCATCTGAAGAGCTCTAGAAAAATTAAATCACATTGTTCCATCACATCCTGGAACGATCACATTCCAAAAACTAACACATTAAATATACATTTTCATTGACCTTAGTTCGACTGCCAATCAACTTCTCAGAGTAACACTGATAGTTTTCCCTTTAATCAATGCCTTCCTGAATTCACAGGTACTGTGGATCAGCTGACAAAAACGTGTCTTCAGTGATGTCGCTGTTTGATTCAGGTTGGCTTTTACACTGCAGTCTGAGACCCAGAGCAACTGCAGCTCGAAAATCAACTCTGCTCAACATTCTCTCCAAGGTCAAGGCTCAGAGAGGGACAAGCAAGTTGTCAGCATGCTGTATCTGTGTGGCCTTGAGCCACTGGGGCAGTCATAGTGACTGCCAAGCTCAGTTTAAAAATATATGTTACCACAGTTAAGCAGCTGTTATTTCTGCATCCTATGCCAACAGATTATGCAGAGCGAGTTTTGTTGTTTTTCCATTATTCAGGACTCTCATGTTATCAGTCTTCTGAACAAATGATAACATACGTTACTGGATGGTGAGCTATTTGAAGATGGAGTTGGAAAGTAAGTTATTTAGGGCAACTGAAAAGGGTTTTGTACATCAGATGGTTTTAATTAAAGGCATGATATCAAATCTGCTTCTACTTACAGAGACGAGACACCTCCCAGGGCCTGAGATTAAAATCTTAGTCTTTTCCACCAAATCTCTACCTGGATCTTCAGATGTTTTCTATGTTTCTGTTAAATGAGAGGAAAATTTTGGCATAAAAATAGGAAAAGACTAATGTCAATGGCTTTTCTAAAGTTAAAAAAGAAGATTGAACTGACTTTTTTTTTTGTTTCTGAGTTGTGGTTATGTTTATGCAAAATCATTAGTACCTAAAGTTACCTTTGCCTAGATGTGCATGACTGTTATTGCTTCTATTGCTTTTCCAGAAATAGTAGTTTTCTTCTGACAGTACATTTGCCATTCCTAAGCCTTCCACTAGCAGGAAATGTACTCAGCTCCGTGTAGTTCATGACCAAGATGGGTCTTCAGGACCCTATATCATTTTATAAGTATTATGGCCCTCCTGCGTGCACAATTTTTGTCCTCCAGAGAAACTCAATTTCCCCCATTTGGAGTCTCCAGTGAATGTTCAGCAAGTGCTCTACTTCCCTCATTAAATTTTGGGCTTTGGCTAGTTTTCTTTCAAACATCATTTCTAAAACATCTTTCAACATAAAATGCTACTGCATCAGTAATTTTACTGCTACCCGACACAGTGGATGACCCACAGCTGTAGTGACAATAAGAGGTTTCTCTAAAAGTTCAAATTTTATTATGCTCTGTTCTGGGCTTCCCTTTGCAAAACAAAAAAATAATGGCAGCATTCAGACACATCGCGATTACCCCAAAGACAAAGAAACAAGTTCATAAAGATATATGTAAGTTTAAAAGCAATTCTAAATCTCATTCCCTTGAGCATAACCTCCCAAGCAATTATATGATGTTCTAGTACTAAAAAATGGCTTAACTACAAGTTTATTTTTTCCCATTTCTGATTGTCTCTAGATCCATTAGTCACAAAAATTTTGTAAAGTCACTTTGTAAAAAGGGTTTACAGAAGTACTATATATAATTCCTTAGATCTTCAAAGGGGGACAGTGGGAAAAAAATTATCCCATAGCCCCTAAGAAGTGCAATCTCAGTTAACCATCCGGACCTCCAGGGCAGATTCCAAATTGGCAGGGACACATCACTACATGAAATGGTGAAGGGATAATCTTAAATTTACCTTTCTCTTGTTTGCTCTACAATGACCACCACGCCCCATGCATAGTGGGTTCTTAACAAATGAGTACAGAATAGATAAGCCTCCGCTACACTATAATCCACTTATCAAAGCAGTATAGACATTGGAGATCACAAGTGGTCTGAATGTCTCCTCTAAAACTCATGCTGACATTTACTTACCATTGATTAAGAATGGGACACTTAAGAGATGACAAGTCATATGCGGCCTCACCTTCATGGATGGAGTAAGGCCAGTAACATGGAGGTGATAATCCCCCCCCATGTGCACACATTGTTAGGGAGTTAATTATCAGAGGAGTAGATTCATTATAAAGCGGGGAAGTTCAGTCCCGCTTCTGTCTCACACAAGTGCACTCTCTCTCACCATGTGATATCTTCCACCATGTTACCACACAGCAAAAAGATCTTTGCCAAATGAAACCCTTGTCTTGGACTTGCCAGCCTCCAGAACTGTGTGACAAACTCCAATTGTTTGTCATTTATCCACAGAGGGGTAGTAAGTTATGGTAGCAGGCAATGGGCTAAGACAGGCACACAGTAGAAGTAAAACTTCTGCCCTCAGGGAAGATACATTTTAGTGCAGAAAGTATAGCGATTAATAACATGAATTAGTAAATTCAAACTATGTGAAGTGTAGATAATTACTATGGAGAACTGTGGAGGGCCACCTGAGCAGCCCTCCTTGAAAGAAGAGTGACTGTCTCCATTTTGACTGAGCCTGACCCTATTTCCTTGTATTGATATGTACAGAGCTGGCCAGGACTTCTGTTTATCCTTTCAATTGGCCTTCAGCAATGTATATTGGTTTAGCTGAGTTGCTGGTGATAGTCTTTGAAGGTGGCATGCATGTTTCCCTGATAACCTACACCTGCTGCTCTCTAATGTGAGCCAGGTCAAGACAGGACGAAGAGACACTGCTCTGCACCCCCAGCTGGGATCGAGCCTCGAGACAGAGGCTATGACTTCCTGGGCTTGAAAGACTACATCAAAACTGAAGCACCAGACCCCTCTGAAACATTAGATACTATCTCAGTAGCATAAGGCAGATTACTGTCTCTGCATATCCTCTCTGCCTATGGCAGAGGTAAATGTAGGCCACCCACCTAGCTCAGCTCAAAGTAATCAACTACTTCCCATAATTCTCGGTCATTCCTCCTCAAGCCACTCCTCCACTAAATAAAACAGGGTGAGGCCCTGGGTTAGTCTCTGTCCTGGAATGCCATCTTCATGGCTGGACTTAGGGCCTCTTGGCTACCCGATAATTATAAATATGTTTCAGTGTCTTTACTTTTGCCATGGGTTGCACTGGGAGTGGTAGATTGGAATTAACTTGCTAGGATTCCAATAATATATCTTTGGGATTACAAATACTGATTTCTTGGATTGAGACGAGAACCAGGGACTCCTACAGAGAACATCAAGTATGTAATAGAAATACTGTAAATGATTTTATGGAGTGAGTTGCTTCTATTATATAGGCAGCAGTCCAGTAAGGCCTCACAGAGCTGGTTCAATGACTAAGGAAAGAGGACGAACAAAACAAGGTCCCTGGGGAAGGTCAAGGAGGCCCTATCGCTAGAGCAGATTTTGGAAAGGAGTGAGAGACCAGACCTCAGGTAAGGGAGGTAATGAGAGTTAAGCTGGTTCATCAGCCAGCTCTGTTAGGGAAATGGAAAGCGGCTGAGGGCTTTGGAGGCTTGGATATGATGGCATTCATGTGCTAGCAGCATCACTCTGGGTGCTTATGAAAAACAGTTATAGAGGGACAAGGGCAAAAGCAAGGAGGAGGCCATAATAGCAATCTAGGTGAAAAGGATGGACAGTGCCTAGGACTGGAGGGGTAGCAAGGGCTGTGGGGAGATGTGGTTGGGTTGATTATACCTTAAAGGTAAAGTCCAAATTTACAGACAGATTGGATATGGTGTGTGTGTAAGAGTCTTCAAGCGAGACTCTGATTCAAAATTTTTAAAAATCATTTTTATAATGGCTGAAGATTTAGCTCAGGGCGAAGGGCTGGATGCAAATACAATCCCAGTAGGGAGGAAAAAAAAAGGAAAGGAGGGAAAGAGAGGGAGGGGTAAAGAAGGGAGGAAGGAAGGGAAGGAAGAAGAAAGGAAAGGAAAGGAACCATAAGAAAAAAAAGAGAAGAACCCCCAAGCTGTTTTGAAATGCATATTAGACAGCAGTGTGGGGAGTTGATTAAGCAGCGGGAACTGTGGCTTCTGTGGAGTACTCTTGGCTGGCATATAAATTGAAAGTCATTAAGCATACCGGTGTCATTTAAGTCAGGACATTAGGAAGAAAAAACAAAGACAAGAAGGAGCAACCAGTGAGGAACAGGAAAGCCAGGAATGTACCTGCCCTGGAAGCATGTAAAGATAAGGTTCTAACAAAGAAGGAGAGATTCGCTGTGTCACTGCTCCTGGCAAGGCGAGGGCTGTCTTCCCAGTGGGATGCAAGTGTTACCAGGAGAGGGGTTCACCTTGTTGGACCCCTCTCTACTGCTCCGTGTCTACAGCAATGCCTGACAACAGGCCCCAGTAAAACACTTCACCTTTTAAAATGTGTGCTAGTACCCGTGTGTGGTATGTAGTGATTGTTTTCATCACACACATGACACATGTGGGTTCCTTTTACTTCCTTTCTCTCCCTTTTCTCCCCCTCTTGGGCTCCTAAATCTGCACAGGGCAGGAATCTTCACAAGCTCAGCAGTGCAAGAAATGGAAGCGCCTTTCTCTCTGTAGGCCGCTTCACTTCTGTTTTCAGTCTCATCCTGAAAGCTTGACAGCAGACTCGACTTAGAGTCATTTTCAAGCCCCACGTTACATAGAGGTCTGAAGAATGCCTGGGAGAGCAGCACTGGGGTCCCTGACTCTTCCCTAACCTGGTGTGTTGGAGCTGTGTGGATTCGGGACTCAGGGGCTTCCTGAGAGACCATAAAGACTATAAGGCTATAATCCGGGAGCGGGTGGGACAGGACAGCAGCTTAGAAGGGCTGTGAAATCAAGCTCCTTCTCATCCATGATCAGAAGCAGCAACTGTTCAGTCCCCAGGGTATGGCCCAGGAATACCAGATCTGCCAATTCTTCTTAAGAAAAGGTAAAAATTTAGAATTTTATATAGTGAACATTTCTTAGCTTTGTTTTTTGTTTGTTTATTTTATAAAAGCAATCCAGGAACCACAGAGTGTCTGCACCACTCCTGATGTGGCTGCTAGAATTTGGCACATTCTCTGTCCTCCCCTCACACTGCTTTCTGTTCTGTGGCAGAAAATTAGAGAAACTTCTAGAGGGCTCCTTCCCCCTCTCCACTCTGGAAGAATTGTTTCCTAAGATTGGAAAGAAGTTCCATTCTCACCCTCACCACTTTTAAATGTGGGGACCGGCTCCCATCTCTGGGCTTTAAACTTTTAATACTAAAGCGCAGAAAGAATTCTCTTCTGCTCTGCTTGCACAGGGTGGGTCCCAGCCCCTCTTCAGGTACCACTGTGAGGTAATACAAATTCCACCATCTGCCCGATGGAGAGCAGAAAACTTGAGGGTGGGGGCTGGGCAGGAACCCAGAGTACTGGGAAAGGAAAGGGAAAACCAGTAGAAGGCAAAAAACAGTTTTGTTTTCAAAATATTATCTAGATACACATGAACCAAGAGAGTGTGCAAATCGCTCCTGGGAAAAGCAGTTTAAGGAAAGGTCTTTGCTTTCCAGGAATTTTACACTAAGATGACAACACACAAATGCACATATAAAGCATGCAACTCAAGGTTCATGTTAAGAATGAATCTGGGCTAGAGGGAGTAGGAAAATGAGGTATGAAAAGTTGAATTTAAGCTTGGTCTTGAAGAGTAAATACATTTTTATTTTTAACTGGAAATTGCCACTTTTGGTAAAAGTATGAATTATATTTATGCAAGGCAATTTGTAACATTTACCAGAAGACTTCTGGTAAGTGGGCCTTTTGAATGCCCCAATGATTTTACTCCTAATAATAGATATGAATACATTCAATGATGTATGAACAAAGATGTTTATGGTAGAACAAAAAAAGAGAAAGAAACAAAAGACAACCTAAATGCCCATTAGTAGGAACACACGTTAAAGAAACTAAATATAACAAAATAGAATGCTATATAGTCAACCGAGAATGTAAGAAGTCAAAAATGAGCTTTATGAAAGAATATAATATTGACCTAGAAAGATGTCATACCAAAGAAAACTTCAAACAATTCTAGAGCCTGTGTCATCTCAGTCCTTAAGACCACATTGGTGCATGTGTACATACTGAAAATTCTGAAAAGACATATACATCAAATACTGACAACTGTTCCCTTCTGCCATGGTGGGACAGACTTCCTTGACATGCTAATGTTGGACATAGCCAAGAGACTCATTCTAGGTTATGCAATATGATGTCATGCCACAGGGACAAATAGAACCTCTCGTTTCAGTTTTTTGAAATTTCCACAGCGATGTTCACAGCGATTTCACTAGTCTATATTCAGTGTTGTTTTAATTTACATCACTCAAATGAATAATGATATTGAACATTCTTTCACATTTATTCTTTTCAGATTCTCATTTTTTGATTGGGTTATTAAATTTAGGGGCTTTGTATTTTGTTTTGTTTGTTTTGTTTTGAGTTCTTTATACATTCTAGATATTAGTCCTTTATCTGAGGAACAGCTGGCCAAAAATATTTTCTAACCCTGTGGGTTGTCTCTTCAGCCCTATTAGAAGATCTCAAAAACTCCACCAAAAAACTTCTCCATTTAATAACCAAATTCAGTCATGTAGCTGGATACAAACTCAACACTCAAAAATTAATAGCTTTCCTGTACACAAATAACAAACTCACTGAGAGAGAAACTAGAGAAACTACATCTTTCACAATAGAAGTCTTTTTTAAAAATGAAATACTCATGATTCAATCTAACAAAAAAAGCAAAATATTTCTATATTGAAAAATATAGTACTCTGAAAAAGGAGATCAAAGAGGATATCAAAAAATAGAAAGGTATTTCTTACTCTTGGATAGGAAGACCTGTATAGTGAAAATGGCCATATTTCCCAAAATTATTATACAGATTGAATGCAATCCTAATCAAAATACCAATATCATATTTCACAAAACTAGGGAAAATAATACTAAAATTTATTTGGAATCAGGCAAGGCAAGAGGCATTACAATCCCTGACTTAAAATTATACCACAAGACTACTATGATAAGAACAGTATGGTACTGATAAATAACAAAACTGATGATCAGTAGAACAGATTAGAAGATTCAGAAACAACTCCAAGTACACTCAACCACATTGTCTTTGACAAGGGGGTCAAACACATTCACTAGAAGAAAAGTAGCCTCTGTAGTAAATGCCTCTGGAAAAACTGGCTTTCCACATGCCAAAGACTAAACTAAAATCAAAATGGATCAAATATCTAAATATTAAAACAAATACACTAAATCTGCTGGAAGAAAGAATAGGTAGAACTATTGAAGACACTGGCATAGGCAAGGATTTTAGGAACAAAACCCTAATCACATGGGAACTATTACAAAGAACCAAAAACTAGGATCTCATCTTATTAGATGACTCATTAAAGTGAATTTACAGATAATTTTTACTTTTTCAAAAACATTTTCATGTGTTTATGCAGTCAAAAAAATTTTAACATTGAATACAGATTGCCTATATTATCTGGAAATGCAATAAGAATAGAAAAAAAGAAAAAAAGTAAAGTTTTCCTGCTTATAAACTGAGACATGATCACCTAAGAATATCAACAATACAAAAAAGTGTTAAAAAGAAAAAACAGCCCATAATCCCACCAGCCATAAATACTGTCTCTGTTTTAGAATATGTATTTCTAAAGGCCTTTCCTGATTTTTTTTAAGTAATTGAACTCATACTAGTTAGGTATTCTCTCTCTCTTAGAAAATGTTTATTTTCTTACTTTACAAACTGTGTTCACCATTTTTGAGATCTCCATTTTACAGGGGTACCACATTTAAGTCTCCTCTGATGAATATTTAGAGTTTTAGTAATCTGTAATTATGCAAAAACTGCAATAATTATCTTTGTATATTAAACTTTTTTCTCTACATTAAGAATTACTTCAAGAGTGGAAAACATTTTAAGGCCTAATCTACATTGTAACATTGCTTGATCAGTAAAAATTTGACCAAAAACAGAAAGAGACACTGAGACAAGCATGAATATCAGCACAAGTACTCAAGCCAAGACTGAGCATCTGCACCCATGTTGCTTCCTAGAATAAGGCACTTTGACCTGATGGGGTTGCCTGGGAGGAGCTACTACAAGTCTTTGTAAAAGAACTGATAGGGAAAACAAAAACATCCTGAGAAGATTCCTCAGCTAACCAGACCCACTGTGGACCAGAAGATACGAGAGACTGGAGGCAGGAAGTCAGGGGCAAGTTGCTTAGAAACTTTGACACAGGTGCTGAGGGTCTGGAGTAACAGTAGGACAGTGGGAATAGTGTAAGGACATTTGAGGTCCAGCAGTGTGCTGTAGATGACAAATTAACTGTACAGATTTTTCCAGGTTATAATCAGCACAGAACCTTGTGCTAGTCAGGCAGGCACTTATGCAGCTGAGCTATCTCCCCAGCCCAATCAGCATATCCTTTAAGTACACTTTCTGCTTTCAATTACCCATCATCAATTGCCTTTCTAAAATAGTAAGTGGAAATCTTCACAAACAATTGATAAATTTTAAATTGCACGTCATTGTGTGTAGTGGGATGAACCCTCCTGATGTCCTGCCTTGTCCTACCTAGGATTGAAATCACCCTTTTGTCAACGTGTCTGTCAGTGCTACATCCTGCCTGTCAATGTGTCTGTCAATCCTGTATCCTGCCTGTCAATGTGTCTGCCAATCCTTGTGCTCTAGCTGCCTGTTAGTCACTTAAGTAGCCACATCAGTTATCAGATGCACCATGGAGATATCATAATGCTCGAGTTCAAAATTCTCTTACTTTACTTACTAAAGGCCCCAAAGGGCAAGAGTATAGTTCCAGCAATTAGGATAATATCAGGGAGAAGCCAGAAGGTGTTTCCTCTGCATGGCAAGAAAAAAGAACAGTAAGATATTTTGAAAGCAAGACTTGGGATGCTGGGGCACGAGGATCGATGTGAGTGTGAGCCCAGCCTGGGCTACAAAGTGAGTTCTAAGCCAGCTTGAACTATATAATGAAACCCTGTCCCCAAAAAAACATGCAAGAGGGGCTGGTGAGATGGCTCAGTGGTCTAAAGCACCTACTTAGAACAAGCT
>NW_004524596.1:6252992-6261131 GCF_000260255.1 Octodon degus | reverse complement strand
AGCACAGGGACCGCGGTTCAATCCCCCAGCACCACATGCCAGCCAGCCCTGCCCCTGGTGGGCTGAGCTGGACACACCACACACACACACACACACACACACACACACACACACACACACATAAATAAATAAAAATTTAAAAAAAACATGAAAGAAAAAAAGGGAGAGAGAGGCAGGGAGGGAGGAAGGAAGGAACTATATTAATATAACTCTTATAGTATATTGTTATCATTGTTTTATTTATTAGTGATTATTGTTAATCTCTTATTTAGCCAAGTTTATAAATTAATCTTTTTCATAGGTATGTGTATAGGAAAAAACATATTATACGCAGAGTCATTACCAAATATGGTTTAGGAATCCACAGAGGGTCTTGAAACATATCCCCCCAGATAAAGGGGACTCCCTTTTAAAAGGCAATAAGAGGCTTCTGTACAACTTGACTCTAACAGAGGGAAAAATTTGGTTAATTTACCACTCATTCATTGATTCAATAAAAATGGGAACTGGAGCTATACTCCAGGTTAATGTTTGATCCCTACCTAGGGAATTTTCTAATTAATCTCTAGCACAACTTGTTTGTTATTGCTTTAATGACCTAGAAAGCAACAGTGATCTGTAAACCCTGAAATCGCACCAAATTACTACTATGTTAGAAGCTGCCATATGGAAACACATACTCCAGACCATTCACAACATCGTCGAAAGTAGTCCCGTACTCTGCTTGAGTCTCAGATCTGCTTTGCTTTTTCTTTTTAATGTGTGATTTCCATCTGTACTGAAGGTCTGGGTATTCTGGTTTTGAAAGAACACAACAAAAGAATTAGTTCTTCAGCAAAAACAGAAAGACTGGAAGAACTTTATATATTTTTTATTAAAATCTATGTTATGTGAAATTCTAATTTCATTCATATGCAATCATTTCCACTGAACATGAAAGAAAGAGAAAGCACTGCAAGAATGAATAATAACAGCTCAGGAGAACATCCCTGCGCTTCAATCCTTAGGGTAGGAATGGAGGACGACAAAGCCAAAAGCATTTTTCTTGAAATGTACCCTGACTTCACAGATGTTACCTAATCTCAGTTAAATTAGTGGAATAATCTTTTCAAACTGCTTGTCTGCACAAGCTTTTAGAATTGCAATGTTTTAGCCAAACATATGCCATGTGAAACTTCATTTTTAAGGATACGTTTAAGCCTTTCTTCAGTTGTTACATTACTCAACTATGGCAGATTCTTTCTTTCTTTCTCTTTCTTTCTTTCTTTCTTTCTTTCTTTCTTTCTTTCTTTCTTTCTTTCTTTCTTCTTTCTTTCTTCCTTCCTTCCTTCCTTTCCTCTTTTTCCTTCCTTCCTTTTTTCTTTTGTTCTTCCTTCATTCATCTTGTACTCAGACCTGAACCAGTGTCCCTTATACTGAACTGCATTCCTAGGCCATTTTCATGTTTTTATTTTGAGATGGTTTCAGAAAGTCACTAAGTCGCCCAGGCTGGGCTCCAACTTGCAATGCTCCTGCCTTGGGCTTGATAGATAATGCTTGGAATTACAGACTCTTTGAGACCCCAGACAATATCAGTATCTTTTTGGCATAAAGATTTTTAAAATTATCTAATAAAAGTATTCAAATAGTGATGGACAGAATGCCCTTTATTTACCCATGTTAAAGAAAACTAACAATAAAAGAGCAAATTAAAAGCAACAAATTAATATCAAAGACAATCAGAAGCAACTTTAGCTATGAACTGTTTCAGCTCCCTTCCTGGACATATAAAGAGTCACCCAGGTAGTTCAATTAAATCATAGTTACAAAAGCAAGACATATCCTTACTTAAAAAATTTATTCTAAAGTTTAAAATCAGCCTAACAGTTCTTTTAAATCATTTCCAAATCTTTTAAGTTTTAAAATATCTCCTATCACATTGCTTACACCCTTCCTATATTACTTCAAACTTCAGTTCTTAAAGCAAAAGCATGAATTTAATATAAATGAGTAAGAGTCTAAGTTAAAAATCACAAAAAGAAGTCAATATTTCTATAGCTAGTTCAAAGTATAAATATTTGGCTATCAAAGTATCTTTACTATTCCTCAAAGACTAGTCTTGACTACCAGACTTCTTCAAATAAAGCAAAACTATGTCAATATGTCAGAAGAGAACTTCCCTCCCAACTTGGTGCCCATCTCTCCCAAGGGGGAAGAAAAGAGGCACTTTCCCTCTCTCTCTGCCCAGCTAGCTAGGCACAGGAAGATACAGGTCAAAAGTTTACCAGGGTATTTTATTCCTAGCCACACCAAAAGATAACATCCTTTAGTGCTCTCTCAGAAATTTAGGAGCACCAGTCAAATACATTAAGATATTTGTTGAAGAACATATGCTAAAGCCCTGGAATGAACCCCAAAGTCCATCCCAGAAAACAGATCAAATATTGGAGCCTTTCCAAGCAAAATCAATTTGTGATTAAAATTTCACTAAGACCTGTTCTTATATTTTGACAAGAAGTAAAACATTTGGGATATTTTTACATGGTCAAGAACTTCTAGAAATAGCAACTATGGAGGTATGGCATGGTAAATTGGCAGCAGTTTAACAGCAAATCTACAGGGAGCATTGTGCAAAACAGGAAAAGGGTTCCTACAAGTAGGTCAAGGATCAACTGTGTAATTTCTAGGGAAAACTTTTCTTGACCACACAGGCAGCTGAGAAATCAAGAGTTCAAGTTTGAATCCATTCATCCAACTGTTGAATTCTATCAGGCTCCAACCCTAAAAACTTCTTTTTCTCTAAACAGAAGGTATGCTTTGACAGGAGCCAAGAAAAGCCTACTTTTGCCAAAGGATAACTCACAGTGAAGCAAGATCTCAGGACAGAAAGTCATTCCCCAGGGTCCACGGCATTGGCCATGGCCTTGCCCACCATCTCCACATGGGTCTTTCTGTCTTCTCCTATGGCTATGCTTTTACCTAAACTACCCATGAGATGGTTTCTTTCACAATGACATCCCTTCTCTTTGAAAGTTGGTCAAATTCAGCACTTTCCAGAGTAAGTGAGAGACCCCATGAAGAGATACACCAACACCATGGGTGTTCCTTCCCAAAAAGTCCCAAAATCTAATCATTTGGGGAAATTCTGGTTTAACGATTTAAAATGTTTCCTTCATGGAAGACTTTTAATATACTCAAATGCTTGACGAGGTCTCATTTCCTAAATTCTTTTGGCCATGGACACTTTTTCCTGTGCCATACTTATGAATATCTCACTAAAGAGTAATAGCAACCAAGAACATTTTTGAGTTGGCCAAGATTCCAACTGGAGGCTAATTTGACATAGAACATTCTGTCATGCTTGTTTCTCTTCCCCCAATTCACCTTTATGTGGTTCTAAACTAGGGGGTGTCTATTGTTCTTTTCAACTGCTGCTTCCCCACAATGAGAGTTTTAACTCAAAATCAGAGGTAGAAGGATGTTGAAAGGCTTTAAACTGGTCAGTCCTTGAGATCCTTTATACAGCCTCTTCATGCATAGGCGGGGGCCTCCTAGCCAAGTTTCCCACACCTCCTCAGACACATGTGGAAGACATAGATGGCTGGAGCTGATGTCGTAAAGGAGACAGATAATGGGTGTAATACCAATCACTGCCATAAAATATAAGGAAATGTTATTTTCTCATCATTAAGTCAGCCCCTTTTATATATTCCTATGCACAATTAGGCACTTAAAGATACTTTTTAGGATGGTAATGATTGAGTAAACTGAATGCCTACCATTTCAATCTTGCAATTAAGCTTCTGAAACTCAGAGATATGAGACAGCATATGGCCCAAGGGGGGAGAGGCCTGAGCAAAGAGAGGGTGTTGAAGCGAGCTATTAAGAAAATGAGGCTGCAAGCCAGCCAGGAGGACTGGTTTGACAGGTTGAGATTTGCCCCTACAAGGTCCAAAAATGACATCATGGGAATCCATATCAAGACCAACCAGGGTTAAGAGGCTGAGAACCCACAAGCCCATCTAAAACACCAGCCCCTGACTGCTCATGACTAAACCAGTGCTGCCATGGATACAAAGACAGAATATTCTGGAAAGGCAGAAGTGTGCCCAGTAAAGGAGAAAAGAGGGAAGATAGGAAAGAACAAAAGGGAAAGATTTTTTAAAAGCAGAGGTTCCTCCAACTTGGAACTCGTCAGAATTTCTGCCCCCTAGAAAGAGAAAAGCATTTGTGCCTGAGGATAGCCATGACAGTTTCTATGGGTCTCTGCTTCATAAGTATCCCAGACTCAATAGGCTCAACAGGAGCAACAAAGCATCACGAATTTCACCAGAGACTCAACTGAAAATAATAAAATCAGGGGCCCAAAAGGCAGAAAGTAGCCTACAGACACCCCAAGGAAAAAGTGTGAGAATAATAAGCAGGCATTTAATTAACCCTTATTTCCTACCACCACCATTAATTTTAATTCCAGGTAAGAATTAGAGTTATTTCTAAGACAAGAGTAACAGACTTTTGAAAGATGCAACCATCTAGGGAAGATAATATTAAAAAAAAAAAAAAAAAAAAAAAGACCATAGGAGATCAGCCCTAGCCATGCTGCTGACTGGGGCAGGGACCTTACAGAAATTTCTTTGTTCAGTGGCCGCATCCTTCAAAGGACACCTCAGTGGGGCAAAAGAGAAAATGAGGGTGAGATTGCTTTAAGACCATAATGCACTGTGACATGGGAAAGTCCTGTTGTATGTAGCCACGCACAGACCTTCTGATGGGCCTTATTTTGATTGGTGGCAGCCACCATCACAACCTAAAGAGTCCATTTTCTTTTTTGGGTCCTCCACAAATACCAAAGGCAACCCAGGTTTAATCAAGAAATCTATGTGTACCCAACACACTTAGCCAACAAAAAAATTGTCCATGAGAACCCCAGGGCCTTCTCCTATTCTCTGTGTGTCCACTTGTATTTTCTCTGCTATGTTTTTACTTTCTCCGTGTGTTCGATTTTATTTTCAATGAGTTACCCAGATTTTAGGTTTTAATAACCTAAATATCAAATTTTGTTGGCTCAGCTGCATAGTTAAATTGCTTTCACTCTTTTGCTCTTAATTAATGGATACCATTCCACAATGAAGGATTCTGTTTAATCTTTCTTTCTTAGATGAGGTTTAAATTATTCTGTTTGCACAGGGCCCATGAGAGAAGTTTCTCTGGGTGGTGGTGGAAGAAATGGTGCAAGTTGATTTTTCTTAATAGAAAAATTCTCTGGAACTGTAAAATCAATAGCTTCCCCACCTGGTAGTTATTTAGGAAGCTGATTTTTTAACCCAATCACAGGATTGTACACATATATTAAATTCCCTTTTGTTAGTTTTGACCTAGCAATTCATCTTACACATCCGTTTTTAAATTAAGCTTTTATGGGTTTTTTTTTTTAATTTTAAAGACTTAAAAAATCAAAAGAAGATCTAGTTTTCTCCCTCCCTCCCCCAGCAATCTCATCATGCCATGGGCAGAAAATGAAGTTTGCAGTACTGAATAGCAATTCATCCCAAGCTCATTTCGGACAAATGCACGGGAGGAATATCCCACAAAGCTATCTTCTCTATGGCTATAGATGCAATATTATTGTGAAAGTAACCAAAAAGCCCAGAGAGTGCTTTGACGCTAGGACCCACAAGATGATGGGACATCAAACAGAGGCCAACCCCCAAACATACATTTTGGTCCACACATTATAAAGATTTATTAGGTGAGCCCATTTTAGGCTAGTGCTACATTCTTTAGCTGGCAATGATCTTATTTTTCATCAGGAACAGGCTGCCTTAAAATAAAGCCCTCAAAAGGAATTGCTCCAGACCCTCAGGGAGAAGAGCTTGTCAACTGCCAACTAATTTCAGGGGAGAATTCAGTTGCTCTGGAAACAGGTTTTGACAATGGCTCTGTTTGCCAAAGGGCTGAGTTTGTGGAGGGCACTGGGTTTCCGCCCCTTGACTTACCCGTAGGGCTTTGCTCTCTAAACAGATGACTTCATTCTGACAACAATGGGTTTTTTCCTGAGAAGTCATCAGTTCATACACATTATAAAATAAATCCTCTCATTGACACCAGAGTGGCAGGAATTATAAATACTGCTTTAAAAAAAAAAAAAAAAGTATGTGAGCCAAAAAGGTAATCTGGCAAATGAAGAGAATTTCTCCCAAAAAAGAATGATGGTAACCATGGAAACTGAACACCCAATCAGCAACCACTTTATCAGCCCCAGAACTGAAGAAGGAAGTATGTAGATCTGTGCACAACTACCTTATCTTACAGAACTCTGCGCTATCCTAAATTAGGTGTTTGAGGGACTCACAAGTTTCAGTAATGCCTAAATCTTCTTCTCTTTCATTAGCCCTTCAGAAAACCACCTCCACTAAGGGAATAAAAGATCAATAGATAGTCCTTACCCAAAGTCTCACTAGTTTTTATAATCCCATGTCACCTATCTCCCAAGGGATACAAGGCAGGAACAAGGAGGTTGACAAAGAGATGTCTTTGGGTATCATTATTGTTCCTCCAAAGCAAACACTCCCATTCTCATTTCTCTCTTCTGTTTTTTCCCCTGACCCTCCTCTTCCTCTCTTCCCCCTATGTTCTCTTCCTCCAATTGTAAAAGCCGTTCTTAGCTCACAGATTTGACCCATGGACCATAATTTGTCTACCTCTGCTCCACATTATGCTACGCAAGTTCTATAATACAGCCCCATAGAATGTAGGCCAGTGCTTAGTTCGAAGGTCAGCTCAGCCTAACACTTTCAGAGACACTGAGCCAGTTAGGCTAACACATCCCATGCATAAGGTCAGCTAAGTGCAGCCATATCAATGAATTCAAGCAGACTCTGTATTTGTCCTATTCTCCTTAGTCTAAGACACTTAGAATCTACTCCCACCATATCTTATACTCCCCAGGTTTCAGCTGATATACATTGACTAAATCATGCAACTCTCTTGGTGTTTATGGTCTTTTTCCATGTAAGACTGGCACTTTTACTTCTATCCCTGAGGAGATCTGACTTCAGCTATAAGTATAAGGCAATGAAGATCGGGGTCTTGATGGAAACATCTGGAAAAAAAGAATTCATCTCACATAACAATAGCATTAGGTGAGGCTAGAAGTCTTCAACCAAGGGAGTAATTGTGTCAGACTTGAGAAAAGAAGCATGTTTTGCTAGCAAGAAAACTTCAGGGACATTTGGATTCAAAATTTTCAACATTTTCTGAGCTACCCAAAATGTTCCTAGTCTCAGAGTCCTGCACCTTGACAATCGATTCTTGAATTTACACATAAGAATTTGGTGAATCTGTGATTCAAATTTAGATTATAATCCTGAAAGCCATATAATTAAATTTGGGGTTTGGCTTCTAGGCATATTTGTCCTCCCTATAATGGTCTTTTATAAGGCAATTATTTAAGTTCTCTGTTTTCCAATTGACTTCTAAGCTGAGAATTAAAACCTTGAACTTGTCATTTTCTTTTTATTATTTCTCCAATACAGATGAAAATAAAAGAACTCACACCAGTCCTGCAGTCATTGTTACTACATAACATCCACAGCAAATACTTGGTTTCCCCCCCACCAAGAAATTTACTTTTTTATCTTCTGGGAGCTTTCTCCCAACTCACCTTGTCTATAACTTAGTTGTTATGCAATTTCATGCCATAGACTAAGAGCCTCTCATTTTCCTTTGGCAAGAAGTTCAGGGCTGTACTCAAAGGCCCAGGTCATAACCAAATCAATCCACGAACAGTATGTTTAATATGACTATTCCTGTTTGAAAAGACTTCACTGGAAATGAGAAAGAAGGAGTTAGGAAGGGGACACAAGAGGGAAGGAAGAGCTACACCAGCGGTTTAATCAGAAGATTTAATATAGGAAACTGTGCTCACAAGTATTGACGAAGTGAAAGACCAAAAGTACTAAGATACATAAGTACTCAGACAAGGGTCTGCTCTCTAGAATCTATAAAGAACTAAAAAACACCAGGTCCCCAAAATTTAAAGACCCAATCCAGATGAACACACGTTTCTCAGAGGAAGAAATTAAACAAGCGAATAAATACATGAAAAAATGCTCCACATCGCTAGCCATTCGTGAAATGCAAATTAAAACTACATTGAGA
>NW_004524596.1:6238274-6251042 GCF_000260255.1 Octodon degus | reverse complement strand
TAAGAAGAATATATGCAGTGTATTATTTGTTGAAACTGTACTTTCAATTTGATTTGAAACTGTCTCATTGCTATATGTTTATCAATAAAACTTTGAAATGAAAAAAAAAGTACTAAGATACCCTACAGATAACTATAGGGAGATATCTTAGAAATGATAACTATAGGAAGAAACTATACCCTTAGCATTAGGTGAAGAAAAAAAAAGGAAAGAGATTGGGATTACCAAAACTTACAAACTCAGAGAAGTGACACCCATTAAGCAAGGACTTAGGGTAAAGAAATAGTGCTTCCTAGAGGCTGATAGAATCTGAAAGTCTCAGAGAAGTAACTTCAATGAGGTGGGTCCCAGATGTCTGCAAAAGGGATAACACCTGCTTACCACCAATATCTATCTCAGTGTGGGAGGAGATGCAGCTAGTTTTGGCAAATTAGACCAGACAAGAGTAAACATTCAGTGTCAGAGCAACATTGGCAAAACCAACTAGAAATAGGAAGGGAACCTTTATTCTCCAGTTCTATCTACTGCTCTCCCTCTAGTGATGGAAGTTTGCAAAACCCAAAGGCAGTCACCCGGCAAGAGCTGGGATATGTGAATTTTGAAGCTCTAAACCAGCAACACAGAGAAAAATGCAGAATACTGGTTTTGAGGCTGAATCAATAATACCTCACCCCATAGTTTGTGTTTCTTGGTGTGCTTTTTTAAAATAGGGCCAACCAAAATTGGCTTTCTACATCGCACAGATTACAGCCATATCTCTTACCATGCACTGAGCTAAAATCTAAATGGATCAAAGATTTAAATATTAAAACAGAAACAATCTACTGAAAGGTAGACTAGGTAAAGCTCTTGGAGACATAGGTGTAAGCAAAAATTTTATGAACAAAGCCTGATCACACAGGAAAGATTACAAAGAACCAGCACCTGGTAGTACATCATATTAAAAAACTTTTCCACAGCTAAAGAAACCACCAACAGAGTGAAGAGACAGCCCTCAAAATGGGAAACAATTTTAACAGTTGTTCTTCAGATAAAGGACTAATATCTAGAACACATAAAGAACTCAAAAATAAATCATATCACCCAAATTTAAAGACCCAATCCAAAACTGGGCATCTGAAATAAATAGACACTTCTCAGATGAAGAAGTACAAACAGCAGAAAACTATATTTAAAAAATGTACACAATCACTGATAATTCCAGAAATGCAGATTAAAATACTGAGATACAATCTCACCCCAAAAGGCTATCATCAAGAAGTCAACCAACATGCTTGGAATGCCTGTCATTCTGGTCTTCTAAATACGTACTGCTTGTCATGTCATGACAATTACTGCCATACTGTCTCTCAAGTAAATGTATATTTTTTAAAAAGGGGGGGTAATAAATGAAAACAAGAGACAAAAAAAATGTCATAGGACTGTCCTGCTACAATGCTGCATATGGTCAGATTTCTAAATTTCTGTATAAAAATATGTAACTGTTTATTCCAATTATTTTTAATATTTTTATTTTTTAAATTTTTTCTTTTTTTCTTCACCTTATATAGGGATTTAAAGTTTAACATATTGATACTTGATGGAAAATACCTGTTCCATGTTATGTCTAAGATGTTTGATATTCAGACAGATAGTGAGGTTCAGCTCAACTGCCTATGTTATACAGTAATAATATCATTAAGCTTTTCTTCTGGAGGATTAACACACTTAAGTTTGCAGACCACAAATTAGAGAAAAAGAAGGGCTGCAAGAACATCCCACATTTTGGCCCTAGCCTTTCAAGGTCAGTGAGGATTCAGGACATAGGAAAACCTGTACTGTAACATCCTGTAACTCAGTGGTGTCCCAAATTTTCTGATCAAGATTATGGGGCCACAGAGGACAGTGATCGATGATGTAGAGTATTCCTAAGGAGAGTCACATGGAGAGAAAACATTCTGTCAGGCTTTCACAGACAGCAAATTGATCAAGCAAGGGCCATGACTCATCCACGTGGCTGACACTGACAAAGGATCTACAAACTGCGGTACAGGATTTCAGGGTAAATCCTGAGAAGATCTGACTGACCTTGTCAGATACAAAAGTTACATTTCTTGTCATATAGGTCTTGCTTTATCTTGGTCTTAACCATCTAGCACAGAAGTATAAAGACAAGGTATAAAAAGTAAAGCCATATTAATATGCTGAGCTGCAAAAGGCTCAAGTCAACAACTTCTGACATTGCCAGTCTTACAGATAACCCACTACTATTATGGACTACTGCACTATATTGGAATATTTTGCTGACCTCACGTACCTACAATATTTAAGTGGCAATGGAATACTCTTCTCTGACAAAAATAAACAAAGAAAGGGGATACAAATGAAGGACCATTTTGTATCTATATATACAAAATAGTTAGTATAGATGTACAGTTACTTTCTCTTTTTCAATGAGAAGAAAGATTTATACTAATAGCGTTTGGACAGGATATCATGTCTGCATCTTGTACTATGAATAACCACTACAATGACAACAATATGCAATGTATTAATTATTGAAACTGTCCTACTAATCTGTTTTGAAACCGTCTCATTGTTATTTGTTTCTCAATAAAATTAATAATAAAAAAAGAAGTCAACTAATAACAAACACTACCCAGGCTGTGGGGAAAAAGGAGCTCCACTCTTGGTAGCTGTGTAAATTGGTACAACCTGTAAGGAAATCAGTATAGAGATTTCTCAAAAAACTAAAACTAGAGGCTCCATTTAACCCAGCTATTCCCCTTCTTGGCATCTTCTAGAAAGAGTTAAAAGCATCGTACCACAGCGATATGTGCATACTCATGCTCATAGTAGCACAATTTGTAATAGCAAAATCTTGGAAACTGACCAAATGCCCATTACTGGGTGAATGGATAAAGAAAATGTGGTTTTCATGTACAGTGAAGTATTGCACTGCCATACACTTGAGGATAAACTTGAGACATTTTTAAGTAAATGGATGCACCTTGAGACCATAATTTTAAGTAAAATAAATGAGACACACATGTTCAAATATCACATTCCCTTGTGTGAGAAACCGAAAGGATAAATAAGAACCAAAATGAATGACAGATATTGGGAAGTAGGAAGAAAATTTTCAGTGAAAAGGGAAACAAGACAGGGGAGAGGAAATGGAAGAGAGGAAATAGGGGTAAGAAAAACAGAACCGAATGGAAGGAAAACAAGAGAAGCAAAGGAAGAAAGATTAAAAGGATGGGAGGAAAAAGAAATTAAAAGCACAGAGGGAAGAGAAATTAAAATATATTATGTACAGATACAAATTCCCTATTATGATTACAATCATTATGTATGTATAAAATCAATTAAAAAATAAATACAACAGACCCAGCCACTCTGCCTTTCAGCAGTCTACCCCAGTGATGGTGAGCCTATTAGAGACCAAGTGCCCAAGCTGCAACTCAGAACTTATTTACCACGAAGTGCCAATACAGCAGTTAAACCTGAGTATCTATTGATCACCTCCTCGGGTGACTTGACTGACAGACAGGGCTCTGTGTGCCCCTGAAGCACTCGTGCCACGGGTTCCCCATTGTTGGCCTATACTCATGCTTGGAATGTTCTACAATACATTCTTACCTGTCACGCCTGGATCCAAGCCCCAGACAGGAGAACCACAGTAACAAAGTAAGAAGTCAGCTAGCTTCTCCAAATAACATCTGTGAATGATGTTAACTTGAGTTTACATCACCACAGTTTAACTTGAGTTTTCTTGCCTCGCTTCTTTCTTGGTTTCTGCAGATGGACTTGAACCCAGTGGCAGATCCTTTGCCTCACTCATCAAAATGCATTTCCCAAAATACGCACTCAAATAAACATGACAAAAATTTAAAACAAGGCCAGAGAAGAGTCAAATGTGTAATATACCTTGTAGAATATCGAAGTAACCAAGAAGCATTGTCTTGCAATCTATAATATAATAATAATAGCAGTAGAGGTCACAATGTATTGAATTAAAGCATTATTTATTAGGCATAAAGTTATTTACATGTATTAATTCATTAGATCCTCCTATCATAGGTTGTAGGAGTTATAATTTTATCTATTTCAGACATGAGGGAGTGAGGAAGTAGCCTGAGCTACTTTTATCTACATATTAAAATATTATATAAATTTTAAGTATAGTACGTACATGTATTCCAAAGAATATACACACCTACTACGGGAAGGAGAGAGAGAGAGAGAGAGAGAGAGAGAGAGAGAGAGAGAGACAGAGACAGAGACAGAGACAGAGACAGAGACAGAGACAGACAGACTTTTGAAGCCCACCCAGCTAAAGAACCTAATGCCTTGATAAACAGTGATGCATAGTATGATGGGAATTAGACACATTAAGAGCCTTTAGCAGTTTCTTTGGTCCATTTCCATGGAAAATAGAAAGAAATGAACTTGCTCCAGATTCATATTCCCAAACTATCAGAGCTGGAGATAGTGGTAATCTGTCTGGAAGGCCACCATGTTTATCATTTCTCAGAAGCCACCCTACAGATCAGGCCTCCTGCCAGAACATAGTTAGCACATTTATGGCAGCTGGTTTGTCAGGCAGGTACCTTGGCTTTTTCTAAGTCCTAGATTCGAAACCATGGGAACATAAAGCCACAACGTGAGCCATGGGAGCTATAAGAGACTTTTCTTTGTGAGCCCCATGTGTAGCTCTGCAAAAATGTGGGCGACATGCTTCTGTGCACTAGAATTGTGAGTTCAGAGCAGCACAGTTTCTTCTGACCTGGTGTGTTTTTCTTCCAGCTGTTTTGAATTCACTTTCTGCAGACAAAAACAGAGTGAGTGAAAAAAATGACGAATACTTTGATATTTGTTAAGCAGGACTACAGCCAAGTCTCCCCCCAAATCATTTTGAACCTTGTCCAGTTGGCAAAAGACATCAAATTAACTCAAAAGGTCTAGTTTTCTTATTGGAAACTCTTAATTTCTCAGTATCGAGCTAATCGGGTTTTATTCAGTCATTAGATAAATATCATTGCACTTTGCCTTAAAATTCCTCGTAATTCCTACTGCAAGTATATGATACAGAAACAGGTACTATATCTGTCTTCCAGGGCTGGGAGATAGCTCAGTGGCTGAAGCACCTGCCTGGCAAGCACAAGGACCCAAGTTTGATCCCTGGTACTGTGAAACCTGGCATGTTGGCCCATCCCTATCATCCCAGCACTGGGATGAGACAGATTACTACAAGGCTGAGCTACATAGTGAGACCCTGTATCCAATAAATAAATAAATAATTTTTAAAAAGACTTGCCTTCCAGCAATAGACTACTTTTACAAAAAGAAAAATCATGGGGTTTTTTTTTGTTTGTTTGTTTTTGTTTTTGTTTTTTATGCATTTAGTAAGGGTCTACAGGGTCTCACTACACAGATCACATTCATAGTGATTCTCCTGTTTTCAACCCCACGTGCTGTGATTACAGGCATGTGCCACCACCCCCAGTCTCAATCTCTGTCTCAGAGTGCCCCGGGGGCGGGGCCGTCGCGGCCAGCCAGGGATCAAACCCCAGCGCTGCACTCTTCCTAAACAGGTGCTTTAGTCCGCTGAGCTATTTGGCTGGCCCAAATTCTGTATTTTTTTAAAAGAGCTCTTTTCAGACATGAGCTTCAGACTGCACAGGATTGGACCCCTGGGGGGGGGGAGGAAATGTGGGAAATCATACAAATGTCTCCATTTTCTACCTGGAGATTTGAGCAAGTGAAAGTGAAAGCCAAGCGGATCATAGGATATAGAGAAACAATATTGAAGTTTGAAGAAGTAGGACAGCTGGAATGTCCAAGATAGAGAAACAAAAAAAGAGAGAATTATATAGAAAAAGAGCTCCAGAATTATGCAAAGGTGGCCCCTGTCTTTGGCAGGATACACGGTTCTTCATATGTGATAAGGCACCATGAGAACAGGCAAAAACTATGAGTGAAAAAACTACCAAGGAGCTGAACACTGCTCCCGTTGCCAAACTCATCCAGGCTCAAGAGTCGTCCATGTTGTAGCCAACAGGAGTAGAGAAACCTCATTAAACAAGCAAGGCATTCAGAAGAGATACCAGAAAAGTTAGGGCTCAACGGTACTAAGCTGAAGTTACTGCAGAGAGGCACTAAAAACAAACTTCAAAGGCTCACTTTGATCTGCAAGTTATAAATTTCTGACCAAATAAATTCTACCTACTTTTAAAAGAAAATTCCAAAATAGAGTCAACAAAGTAGTATTCACAGTGTCAAGTATTTGATCCAAGAAAAAAAATGACATTCTTAACATCATCAAAGTACTCTTCATTACTGATAAAAAGCAGTAAAATGCTATCTATAGTCAGAAAAAAAATCAGTTGACAGAAACATATACAAAAATCTACTATTCACGGCTGTCATCAAGGAGTCAGCCAATAACAAAAGCTGGAGAAGCTGTGGGGGAAAATGAAACCCTCTACACCTTTGGTGGGAGTGCATGCTGGTAGAACCAGTGTGGAAATCAGTGTGCAGATTCCTCAAAAAGCTAGGATTAGACATCCCATTCAAGCCAGCTATTCCCTTCCTAAGTATTTTTCCAAAAGAAGTGAAATCAACATACCACAAAAATTATATGTGCACCCATGTTTATAGCAGCACAATTTGTCATAGTTAAATCTTGGAAACAACCCAAATGCCTACCAACTGAGGAATGAATAAAAAAGATATGATATTTTTACTCAGTGGAGTATTACTCAGCTATACAAAAGATAAATTTGAGGCTTTTGAAGATAAATGAATGCAACTATATGCTGTATTGTTAAGTGAAATACATCAGTAATAAAACAGTAAAATCCTATCTATAGTCAGGGGAAAAATCAGTTAATAGAAACATACACAATAAAAGTGTACATTTTGTGTGCGTGTGCAAACACCACATTATCTCACTAGTTTGAGAACCTGAAAGAGTAAATAAACTGCAGACATACTAAAACAAATAAATTAACAAAAGAACAATGCAAAACAGATGCCATCCAAATACTAACCATAAAAAAGGGTGAAAATTATTGATTCAGACAAAGTAGACCTTAGGACAACAAAAAACAAAGCAAGAAAGAGATTCATTTTCTTTCCGAGGAAAGGATCAGTCTTTCTGAGGATATAACAATACTGAGTATATATGCATCTAATTACAGGGCTTCAAAAAACAAAGAAAAACTGACATAATAGAGGTGAAAAAATAAACAAGTCTGCATGCAGAACAATGGATCACTCCTCTTCCCAAAAACTAAATGGACAAGAAGTTTTTTTTAAAAAAAATCAATAAAAATACAGAAGCGTTGAAAATGTCAGTTCAGCAAAATGACTTAATTGATATTTTTAGACACTATTTGTATCCTGGATGAACACACATTGTTTTCAAGTGCAAGTAGAACAATCACGCAGACTCACACTGCGCCAAAGAATGTCCTGATGTGTTTTTTAAAGTTGAAATAAAAAATAAGTAAATAAATAAATAAAAATAAAATTTTAAAAATAAAGTTGAAATCATATAGAGCATATTTTCTGACCACAGTTGAAACAAATAACAAAGGAAATACAAAAATATAACTTTAGGATTAACACAGTTTTTGAAATTAAATAAATAAAACATTTCCGAGTAAGCCATGAGTCCAACAAGAAGTCATGAGAGAAATTTGAAAGCATTTTAACTGATGAAAAATAAACAACATATGAAAATGTATAGGCGATTTGACTGCTTACATGAGAAAGGGTAAGTATTAAAATAAATGATCTAAGAAGGGGCTCAAAAAAGAATTAAGGGGTCTGTCAGATAGCTCAGAGGATTAAAGCACCTGCTTAAGCGCATGCAGCGGCCAGGTTTGATCCCTGGCAGGCCCTGCTGGCCCCCCCCCCCGGGCGCGCTGAGATGGCAAATGAGACTGGGCGTGTGGCATGCGCCTATAATCCCAGAGTTTGAGAGGCTGAAAACAGGAGGATCGCTGTGAGTCCCACTGTAGTGAGATCCTGTGGACTCTGTACTAAACACATTAAAATAAATAAATCAAACAGAGAATTAAAGTGGCTATGCACACATAACAACCACCCACAAGGAGTGTAAACATTATGTACTGCGAACATGTACCAATAAAAATTAAACATAGAATGAATGATCTAAGCCCAAGGAGCTAAAATTAAAATATGTAAATAAAAGGAGGAAAATAAGGGAAGAAATCAATGAAACAGGAAAAAGGAAAGAAACATAGTAGTATCATAACTAAACACAGTGGGAAGACCAAAAAATTTCACTGGACACGCCACAAAAATTTGAACACTTTATAAAAGAAGACATAGCTCAATAAATGTATGAAAAGATTCTCAATATCTTGATTACCAGGAAAATGGGTATTTCAACCAATATGCACATGGAAATATTTAACATTAAAATTAACTCCAAAACATAAGAAGTATATAATTCTTTATGCCTATTTTTAAAATATATTCTAATTTTTAAATGTTTTTATCATATTCTGTAGGGACTTAAAGTTCAACATATCAATACTTGATGAAAAATACCTGTTCCATGTTATGCTTAAGATGTTTGATATTCAGACAGATAGTGAGGTTAAGCTTAACAGCCTAGGTTGTATGGTAATAACAATAAGATTGTCTTCTGGATGGTTAACAACCTAAGTTTGCAGACCAAATTAGAGAAAAAGGAGGGCTACAAGGAAAGCCAACTTTTTGGCCCTTGCCTTCCAAGGTCAATTAAGACTCAGGACATATGAGAACTTCTACTGTTACATCATGTAACTCAGTAGTGTCCCAAATTTTCTGATCAAGGAGATTATGGGGCCAAAGAGGAAAGTGACCGATGATGTAGAGTGTGCCTAAGGAGAGTCACATGGAGAGAAACCATTCTCTCAGGCTTTCACAGAGAGCACATTGGCCAAGCAATGGCCATGACTCATTCACATGGCTGACACTGACAAAGGTTCTACAATCTGAGGTACAGGATCTCAGGATAAATCCTGAGGGGATTTCACTGACCTTATCAGACCCAAAAGCTACAACTCTTGTTGCATAGGTCCTGCTTTACCTTGGTCTTAACCATCCAGCAGAAAAGTATAAAAACATTATGTTGAGCTGTAGGGGACTCAGGTCAACAATTTCTGACATTGCCAATGAAGCGGAAGACCCAATACTATTATGGACTCCTGGACTCTTTTAGGATATTTTGCTGAGTTTACACACCTATAATATTCAAATAACGGAACTTAACAAAAAAAAAGAAAGGGATACAGATGAATGTCCATTTTGTATCTGTGTATTCAAAGTGGTTAGGATAGATACATAGTTACATTCTCCTAATGAATAGAGGGATTTGTTCTAATGGTGTTTGTAAATAGGATATCATGTCTGCATCTTGTACAGCAGTTAACCACTAGGAAGAATGTATGCAATGTGTGAATTATTGAAACTGTCCTACCAATTTTATTTGAAATTGTCTCATTGTTATTTATTTCTCAATAAAATTATGAAAAAAATAAATAAAAAATAAAATTAACTCTACCAAGAATAGTGAGAAATAGAACTTTCATGCATTGCTCATAAGATTGCAAGATGGAGCAACCACTCTTTAAGAGTGACAATTTCTTATAAAGTTTAATGTAAGCTTTCCTATATGATTTGGCAATTCCACTCTAGATATAAGTCCAACTGAAATGAAAATGGACATGTCATGCACATCAGTTCCATTCATACTGGCCCAGAACTCTAAATGACCCAGATAACTGTCAACTGGAGAGTGGATAAACAAATTATAGTTCATCTATACTGTGGTAATATTACCTAGCAATCATGTTGATAAACAAATATGGAGCATTCTCAAAAAATATTATGTATAGAAAAGAATTTGCTCTTTATTTAGTCTTTGTCCCTTTATTTTGTCTTTATCCCTTCATTTTCTTTATTTTGTTACTGATTGTAACAGAAAGCAATGTCCTCTGTTTGGGAGAAGGCAAAAGAGATGAGGGACCTTATAGCTCAAACTTATCCTGAGTGGCTTGAGTTGCCTGTGCTACTACAGTCCATCAGTTTTTTGGGAACTTTCCAGAATGGTGGCTTCTGTGGGTGATTCAACATTTTATGAAGTCCTATGCCTATATTTTATTGGACCTGCAAGTCTCTTATTTCAGTTTGATTTTGCTCCCATGATATATGTCCCTCCCTTCCTTCCAGTTACCTGTGTTCTTAGGTGATTGTCCCTGAGTAAGTCCTACATGACTCTTTCTCTTTTCAGCAATGTTGACTTTTCTTTGCAAAAGGTTTTGATATGATTCCATTTTTGGTTCCTATGATGCTGGATTTTGTTTAGAAAGTGCTCGCTACACCCATAACTATTTTGTCTTCTGGCATGTTAATTATTTCTGTTTTAATATTTAGCTTTTTGAGAGGGAAGGGGGAGGAGGGAAGAAAGGGATAAGAGACTAAAAAGGGAATTGGAATGTGTTATGTACATATACTAACTCCACACAAAGGAGCAAATAATATATACTGCAAATACAAGGGGATCAAGGAATGGCTAGAGGAAATGGATAGGAGACAAAAATGGAATTAAGATGTGCTATGTACATACACCAGCATTCCACAAGGAATGTAAACATTATACGCTACACACATGAACTAATAAACTAAAACAATAGTTATTTGTTCTATTTTGATTTTTGTTCAGTACATTGTGAGAGATATGGATCTGGAGGCGGTCTTCTGGGTGTGAATAGCCAGATTTCCCAACACTATTTATTCAAGGTTTTCATTCCTCTACTGTGGGATTTTGGCCCCTTTTCCAATGACCAAATACCTGAATATGCTTGGGGTTGTCTCTGCATCTTCTATTCAGTTTCATTAAGCTTTACTTTTTGGTCTTAGCTTCACTGATTTCTGCTTTCATTGTGTCCTGTAAGTTCAGATATGCTGTACTGACATGTAATTCTGGAAACTGTTTTACTTCATCTTTGATTTCCTTTGTAACTTACTGATTAGTAAAGAGTGTAGTGCTTGGTTTCGATGCATTTGCAAAATTTCTGTGTTCATTTTTGTCATTGACAGCTAACTTAATTGCACTATGATCTGATAATGTGCATGATATAATTTCATTTTTTTACATTTACTTACACTAGTTAAATTGGTTAATATATGGTCTTATTTTTGAGAAAGTTCCATGTGTTGCTGAAAAGAATGGGTATTCTGTTTTTGGGTGGAACACTCTGCCAATAGCTATTAAGTCCATTTGATTTGGAGGTTTTGTTCAACTAAGATATTTCTTTTGTTTATACTAGGGTATCAAACTCCCATATTTTAATAGCGTAATGTTTATCTGATTTTTGTGTCCAGTAGTATTTGTTTAATGAAGCTGAGTGCACCATTAATCAGTGCTTAAATGTTAATAACTTTTTCCTTTTAGATTATTCCCTTAACCAATATGTAGTGACTTTCTTTGCCTCTTCTGATCAGTTTTTAGTTGAAATCCACTTTGAAAAAAAGACAGTTATTCCTATTTTTTGGGGGGGTCCTATTGTATGAAATATGATACTCCATCCTTTGATGTTAAGACTATGGGATGGGGTAGCTTACATGTGTTTGTTCTATACAGCGCACAGTTAGATTTTGTTTCCTGGCCCAGTCTACCAGTCTGTATCTTTTGACTGAGGAATTTAGACCATTCTTATTATGAGCTATTGCTTATAGCTTTGACTTACTCACATCATTACCTCATTTTCCTATTGCTGATTCCCTAACTTTCCCTTCTAGTTAACTGTTCACCCTACGTGGTACACTCACAGTGTTAGAACTTCTGTCATTCTTAGCTTCATTGTCACTTGCTAAGATATCCTTGAGTTGCATTTTTGGTTTTTTTGTTTGTCTTCTTTTGTTGTTGTTGTTGTTGTTGTTTGCTTTTTTGTTTTGAAGAGCTAATCTGGTGGTAATGAGTTTCTCTAGGTGCCATTTATCATGAAAGTATATAATTTCTCCATCAATTTTGAAAGATGTTTTTGCAGAATATGTCAGCCTGGGTTTGAAATTTTCTTTTCAAACTTGAAATACTTTACTCCAAGCTCTCCTAGCCTTTAAGGTTCATATTGTGATGTCTGCTGTACTTCTATATTTCTAATGGATTACCTTTGTAAGTGATACATTACTTTTTTTCTAATGGCTTTTAACATTCTGTTCTTCTGTTGGACTTCTAAGATTTGGATTACAATATATTGTGGGGAGATTCTTTTCTGATCTGGGCTATTTGGGGTTCTATATATCTCACTTATCTGTACGTTAAATTATTTGACCTTATTTGGAAAGTTTTCTGCAACTGTATCAGCAAGCAGGGTTTTTTTTATTTTATATGCCATTTGTGTTATCTTGTGATTTTTCACTAATTTCAACTACTCTTAGGTTATCCTTCTTTGTGTCATGTAGGAGCTGTAAGATCCATTCTAACTTTACAGTGGTTGCTTCTGCTACCCATATGTTTGATAGAATTTTTAATATTCTGAGTATCAAAATCTATACATAATAGAAGTAGATGTGTTGGGGCCTAGGATAAAAAGCCATCCTGTGCCTGAAAGTCCCCTTTCTTGTAGGAAAGCTTCTATGGGGGCAGAATCTATAATTATAGTATGAACACTAAGATAAACTATTAACTTACAGTAAATAATTAGTAAAATGTATTAACTTTACCTTCTTCTTCTTCTTCTTCTTCTTCTTCCTCCTCCTCCTCCT
>NW_004524596.1:6226080-6238174 GCF_000260255.1 Octodon degus | reverse complement strand
CTTCTTCTTCTTCTTCTTCTTCTTCTTCTTCTTCTTCTTCTTCTTCTTCTTCTTTTCTTCTTCTTTTGTATTTTAGTGAAGGATGGACAGAATGTTCAGGGTCTCACTACTAAATCGGACTCATAGTGATTCTCCTATTTACAGCCTCCCAAAAGCTGTGATTACAGGTGCGTGCCATGATGCCCAGTCTCAATTGCTGGCTCAAGGCATCCTGGGGGTAGGGCCAGCACGGCAGGCCCAAGGATCAAACCCCTGGCCCCTGCATCTGCTTGCAGGCACTTTAATCCTCTGAACTACTTGGCCAGCCGTATGAAGTAACACTTTTTTTTTTTTTCAGTACCAGGTATTGAACTCAGGACCTTACACTTGCCAAGCAGGCGCTTATGCCACTAAGCTATGTTCCCAGCCCAACTTTACCTTTACTACAATTATACACTATTCAACAGAAATTGCATAAATTTAACTAGAGACTCATAAGGCTTAGTAGTTATAGAGGTAGTAGTAAAGGTGGAATGGAAAACTAGAGAAGAAAAAGAGCAAAACTTGAAAAATTTATCAAGGAGATATTAGGAGAGAAAAGTAAGATATAAGGTCTTATTGAGGAGTAAAAGGAAATTAATAGTGATAGAGAGCAGTCATTAAAAAGAATGGGCAGGCTGGGGAGATGGCTCAGTGGAATAAGTGCTTTCCTGGCAAGCACAAGGACCTGAGTTCAATCCCTGGTTCCGCCAAAAAGAATGGGCAATGTGGCACAGCCCTGTAATACCTGTGCTGGGGTGCCTGAAAGGATCACCATAGGTCCAAGCTGCATAGTGAGATCCTGAAACAACCAAATACATTTTTAAAAAAGAATACATTATATGAAATGAAATAAATCTGATGAAGAAGTAGCTTCACGTCCATGTTCAATGCTACATCGTTCACAGTAGCCAAGAAACAGAAATGATCTAAGTGGCTATGGGTGAGTGGCTAAAGAAAATGTGGTTTATATACACAGTGAAATAGTCTTCAACCATTAAAAGTGTAAGATCCCGTCACTTGCAACAGAATTGGTCATGTTAAATGCAACAAGCCAAGTGCAGAGAGACAGATGCTGTAGGACCTCACTCACATGTAAACCTGAAAAATTCTTCTTGGAGATGGTAGTTTAAGGGAGAATGGAGGTTTCCAGAGGCCAGAGATAGGGGACAGAAAGAAGCAGGTCATTGGATACTGAGCTATTGCTCAGAAGGAGCACAATAAAACATTCTGTCATCTTCCTGTACTGCAGGCAGAGTTTAGATAACATGTACTATGTATTTCAAAAAGTCAAAAGAAGGGTTTCAAATATTTTGCAATGAAGAAATGATAAGCAGGGAAATAAATGTTTAAATTGAACATGCAAAAAAAAAAAGAAAAATGTGTGTTCTACTGTTATAGATATCAACACGCATTTGTTCAAAACTGTGGTACAACTCTGATATTTCTTTATTCATTTTTTGTCTGTTTTATCTATCTGTGATAGCAGTATTTTGAAGTCATTCACTATAATTGTGTCTATGTTTATTTGATCTTGTATTTCCAGTAGATAATTTTAATAAAGTTGAGTGTACCAAAAAAAAAAAAAAAAAAGAATGGGCAAAAAAAGAAGGAAAAGATAAACAGAATAAAAACAGGATACAATATAAAGAGGAAAAAGAAGAGAAAAAAGTAGGAAAGGAAAAAGAGATTTAGTCAAAGAAAAATTCCTGTGTTATTGAATGAGTGCTTTCTTTCTAAGATGTGCAGTCTGGGGATCCAGCCAGTTTCTGCCTAGTTTCAGGGCCTATGGGTTTTTGAGGTGTCTTCTTTGCAGTAGAGGCCCCTTTGTTCATTCTCCCTAGGTTGCGGTTACCATCCAAGCCAAGGTGTGGGGAACATGATCTGCCCTCTGTTCTCTGCTGGATCCAGACTCTAGGGCTGGGTTCAAGTGGGCAGCTGAATTTACTGGCCTCAGTCATAGAGTCTGATTACTTCTTTTTCTCCCCAAGTGTCACCCTTGTCTAGGAGTGGGAGGGCTAGTTATTCCTCGCCTCTGCTGTGCCCCCCCAGATGTGGACCTCATTCCCCCAGCTCCAGACTGTTGGCTTATATGGGGGAAGGGTGCTGCCTCTCTAGTTCAGGGCTGTTCACTCGTAGAGGCTGGCACTGCTTCTCTGCTGTGACTCTGTTCACTCCCTCTGGCAAGTGGGTCTACTTGTTCAGTGGGAACAGACACAGCTTGTCCAGCCCCTTCAGCTCACTCATGTTGGGGAGCGGGCACCACTCCTCCAGTGTGAGGCCACTTTTCCAGTGGAGGTTCATGCTATACATTACATAAGATGTGACACTAGACCAGGAGCTGGCCCAAACAAGACTTTGTAAAATTATTCTTGCTCAAAAAACATCAATCTTGCTACATTGGTATGTTGACAAGACAAGCTGAGCTTGTGGGCGGCCTACCCACTGGTGAGCCCTATCACGGGCAGATAACGGGCAAACTGCCTTTCCCTAGTCAAAACCCATCCATCCATTTCTGCTAGGCAGCAAGCATGGAATAAATGGAAGAAAACCAAGAATATAGCCACAAGGGAACATAAAACACACACACACACACACACACACACACACACACACACACACACAGACCTTTCTCACTCTCTATTTAGGGAAAAGGTACAAATAAAAACTAAATCTGTGCACGTGTTTTGTTTAAAGTGGGTGTTTATTTTCCAGTTTCCATAGGAAATAATTGAGCTAACATTATCTTCCAAAAGTAAAACCTTTACGTAAAACTCCCTAAAAGTGATTCAAAGCCAAGACTCCTGCTTCAGCCTTCTTTTGCCCTCATGCCTCCCGATTCTCACACTGTGGTCAAAAGCAGAGCATTATTAGCAGGAGACATGGCCTTGCCTCTTCCCCCAGCCCTTCTGAAAGTTGCACTATGCTATTGTCCAATCGCGAAGCTTGAGATGAGAGATAAAATCTAATGGGAAACCAGAAACGTTAGGACTCTGGGAGGTCTGGCCTTGTCAGTTCCTCATGGCTATGGATATTTTATTTAGACCCTTGCTGAGTCTTTTCTGGAATTGTGTAAGGCAGGAGGGCTAGATCTGGGTTGGGTTGTGCTTCTGTGAAGCTCTGTGAGTTTTGTGCTGCTTTTAATAGTATTTTTCCATACTTTGCTGTTGGGTTTTATTTGCTTGCCTCAGTAAAGTACCATTAAGAATCTACTCTCCAGCCCTTGTTCCTTTGACAGTACTACCATAACCTTTCAACATCTGCCTGATTTAAAAGACCAAAACATTTCCAATGTCAGTGTAATGCTTGCTAAGATGTTGTTGTTGTTGTTGTTGTTGTTGTTGTTGTTCTTTTAATCACCAAGGCTATATTTTCTAAGTGCTGTCCTTTATGGAAATGAAGCAAGCTCCCGACATTTCAAGGGGACAGGTCCAGAGACCTTCCCCAACCTCAAAATTGCAGACACAGGAATGTTTATACAAGCCCCTGGCTCTGAGTCAAGAGTCCTGAATTTCCTTTGTATGTCATCACTCTAACCACATTTTGACCTGGATAAATGCATATAAATGAAGAAAACATGACCAACTCCAGACTCACAGAAAGATTAAATTATGGAAGGTAGTATGAAAGGAGACCTAAAGGAATCAAAGCTTTCTTCTCCTAACAGTTATTAAGCTCATGCATATTAAAGATTCATTGTTGAAATCATTAATCTGGTTGCAGAAAAGTTACCAAGAATCTCATCATTATATAAAGTATACATTGTATTTTTCTGTGCAACATTGCCACTGGAGATGAATTTTAGCCCTAGTACAGATCTTAAAACTTGCATGTCATTAGGATATAAATGTCAAAATAGTACACATGTTGCCCAGAAGATAAACTTGTAAAGACTGTCAAGCAAACAAAAACAAGCTTTCAGGAAAGTATTCAGAAGATGATAAGGAAAAATTGTTCTTACCCAATATGTCCAAGAAAGACAAAACAGTGAAAGAATTATCCATCCATTCAATAAATTATAAGGCAAATATTAAAATTATTAACCTGTAATTGCATAGTAGCTGTTACCGACAAAAGACTCTTGAGTTCTTTAAGGTCCCTCATCTTTGCTCAAATCCCTTCTCAGGAAATAATCCTCCTAAACAGCTAAGCACTCCCTAATTGCTTGCAGATTCTATGTATTCATTAATTCAACAAGTCTTCAGCACATTGGTCTTGGAATGCTAATCTCATGATTTAGTTTAGTCAGGAAATAGTATCCTTAATGTAATAGCCATAATAATGTCAGTGACTACTGAGAACCCTTGATTTGGAATCCTGGTTTTGCCACTAGCTGTGTAACTTTGTGCACTACAGTTAACCTACCTATTCTTTACTTTCCTTATTTATCAATATGGTTAACACCTACCTTTCGTAGTTATTTTGAGAATAAGATAGCATAAATAAAATAGCCAGCATATAAGCCAGGCTTTATTGATAGCTATTCTTGTTTGTCTTATTACTTCAACAAAAAGTCATCGTGACTGCCTAGCAATCAATAATTCACAAACATACAAAATCAAGAGTAAGTACATACCTAACAACATGCTATTTCTCCTCCATAGATATATTCACAACTCATATTAGACATTATGAGGTCTCATTTTCCTAGATATAATTTTAAGTAAAACCTCTCATGTGCTGTACACCTCTGTAACCCTAAGCCCTAAGACTCTGGGTGGATATGTCACACTATTAGAAAAGACAAAAGAGATATTCATCAAAGATAATTGCACGCAAAGCACTGCTTAAGGCACGCTATGTACTCTTTCACATTGCTATCCCCATCTCAAGGGTGAAGATACAGAGACTCAAATGGTTAAGTAACTTTCCCTAGATCCTAAGTAAATGACAGAACCAGGATGCACATTTGGACCTGTTCAACCCACAAGACATGCTCTTTCCATTGCGTTCAGCTGCCAAGCTGAGTTCCTCACCACAATCTCATGAACTATTTTTATAAGAAAATGAGACCCCTGTTTACTATCTGTAATGGCTATGTTTTAAAACAAGTTCAAGGACATAAAACTTATGACCTCTGAGTCTTAAATAAAAAGCCACTTGAATTAAAAGGAAACAATGGAAATGCCTCAGGAATAATATTTGAAAAATCTCTAAAATGTGAGATTTCAACTAGCTTTGTTGAATGGAATGTCCTTACACAGAGAAGGATGGACATCTGTGGGTGTCATAGCAGTCAGTCTTGCCAGAGTGGAATTCGTGACTCTCAAGCTATGTGTTCTCTCTTCCTGTTCACCAAGTCATAGTTTCATCTGCCGGAACTATCCCCTTCTACAGTTTGTATACCTTTCCATCCCAAACGGATTGCAAAATAAGACAAATTAGTTTTTAAACAAATTGGTTTTACTCTTTCAGCACATGAGCCATGTAGGCAAAGAAAACTGTGCTTGACCATGCCTTATCTAGTGCCATAATATTCTGACCATATACACTGACCACTACCCATCGCTGAGCCCCAGAGAGCTGACCTTCCCTGTATTCCACCATCACCAACCTGTCTCAGGCCTAGGCCCAGCTCTTAAAGCAGCACCAAGTATAGTACTTGGCACATGTGGCCATTCAGCAAGTATTTTTTTCAGTGAATTAATAAATAAAAAATGACTGCTCAAATCAAAAGAACAAAATCATTCCTTCCTGATTTCTTCACACCAAGCCTAGCCTATCTTTAACCTATGCCTCCTGCCTACTAAGACTTCCCAATGCACAGACCAAATGCAGCCTTGACTTCCACAAAAAGGTCCTGATGCCTGCATCTTCCACAGTTCCTGAGAAATCAAGTTGGATGAGGTGGTCAAGAGCCTATGAGTCCCAGTTGGTCACCCTGGCCCTTAAAATTGGGCCTAGGGGATGTCTCCAGTTTTCACCCTGAGCCACAGAGTGAAATCACTTGGGGAGAATACAGAAAAGTAAATATCACTGTCTCTCCATCCTACCCTATCCTCCTCCATCCTATCCTGGCCATGTGAGTACCCTGCAAGAACCACCAATTGCAATTCTAGCGGACTCTGAATCTCTGAGGCATAGATGACTCATATGATTTGAATTTTTCCCTAGTCATTTGAAGGTGCAACCAAGATTGGAGATCATGAGGCAGGAGGAGGTCAGGAAAGGATACACCAGTACTACACACGTGGGGAGGACAGGAAGGGATGCACCCGCCCCACACACATGGGGAGGACAGGAAGGGATGCATCCATGCCATACATGTGGGGAAGAAGCACCATGTTGTCTTTGAAAGGGAGAATGAGGCAAGACGCAAAAATCCCATTCTAGAGGAGCAGCTATAACCATAATAACTGGCCATAATAACTTTCCAGCTCTGTAGTCCTCACTGTTACCACCTCCTTTCTCCTCCTCTAAATGGTCCTGGAGCAGGCTGTGATCTTCTCCCAGAGGAAGCAAGGGGGATCTGCCCAAGGTATCCTATTGTTTTTAAACAGAACTAGCCTCTGGGCCATATCTTAGTGTCCCAACCACAGTCCTCAAATGACTGTGCGGTCTCCACCCTCCCTCCTCCTCTTTCAAGCTGGAGATTGCTAGTGACAAGCCCAGCTGGATACTGATAGACTGTGCCATGCCTTCCAGGAGCACCGCACAAATATCTGCATTTCAGTAAGCCCTGAAGACAAGCTGAGAGAGGGAGAATAATGTCAGAGCTGCTTTTGTCTTTGGGTTGGTAAGAAAGTCACTAACTTTTCACACTGAAAAATGAAAATACCTCTTAGAAGAGCTAATGTGATGTAGGAAATATACACACAAGGATGTCTGCATGCACTTTGGAAGCTAAGGCCCCTCCATTTACAGTCCAACTATCATGAACTGAATGTTTGTGTACCATTCGGGTGTTGAAGCCTTAACCCTTCGGTGTCATTACATTTGGACACTTGGTATCTCAGGAAGCAATTAAGGTTCAAATGCAGTCATCAAGGTGAGGCCCTTGTTGGACAGGATTAGTGTCTCCGTAAGAAGAAGTATCAAATAGTTTGTTCATTCTCTCTCCATCCTACCCAATCCTCCTCCATCCTATCCTGGCCATGTGAGTACCCACCAAGGGCCACCAGTTGCAAGTCATTGTTCACCAGGAGCCAACTCTGCCAGACCTTGACCTGTGACTTTTAGCCCCCAGAACTGTGAGAAAAATAAATTTCTGCTGTTTAAGCTACCCAGTCTCTTTCATTAGAACAGCCCAGGAGGACTAAGACATCAATCAACCTTCACAAATCACAATGCCTCTGCACCACAGTACCTTCATCAATAAAAGAGATAAACCCTACCCATTCATAAACATCAAATGAGATCATGTATGTTTTAAAGGCTTAGCAAACACTGGAGTGTTAAATAGGCATACAATCATTAATCTCCACCTCTGTGCCCTTCTACTTTAATTTTGTTCCAGTCAAGTACCTAGCACATTGTATTAGATTGTTGCTAGCTGACTCTCCGGTCATAATGTCAATGTTTATGGCTAGGAGCCAATTTTCACTCATCTTTGCTCCCCCAGTGCCACAGCACATAGTCATTGCCCAGGAAAAGACTGCAGATTGATTCCCAGGTGGCATTAGATACTCTGTGTGTGTGTCTACTAGCAACTTGGTACATATGTCCATCACTTATTTACCAGCTTTTGCTTTATTTCTTCCCTAATGAAGTACAAGCTCCCATGGGAAGTGATTGTGTGTTGTCTTTACTGTGCCCCTAGTGACTAGTTTAGGGTCTGGTAGGTAAGAACTTAGTCAAAACTGATGAAAAGAAAGGAAATGATTCATTTCTTGAAGAATTTTCATGGTTGTACGTCAGTGTTCACTGCTGACCTGTGTTCAGTCTACCATCTCTAGTGGAACAAACTAAATGCCTCTTATCCCACTGAGTCTTTTTTCAAAGGGATTCTAGAAAGTTATAGCCCATCAAGCTCTTTTATCCTATTATAACTAGCAAAATAACTGAGTGACCCATTTTATTGCACAAATCAATATCATCCCCTAGAAAACCAGTGCTAGTCATTTGCCTCAATGGCAGTTGCTATGCAACCACCTTCTGAGGCTTAGTTGAAAGATCCAGTGCTAAGGCAGTGATTTTTCCCCACCTGGAAAGGACAAGAACATCTAAAAGAAAAAAAAAGCATCATTATGCAGAGTCACTAAGTCTTCTGAGAAAAGAGAATTTAATTTCCTTAGAAAAGAGCACTTCTTACGTTATAAGTATACATATTTATACCTTTATATAAATGTATGTTTTAGCTACTGGACCCCACACACACGTACAAATATTGATAAGTTACATAAATTCATATTGTATCAATGAGTATGTACAATTATTTTAAAAAGAGCAAGTACAATTGTTTTTCATTCCAAAGAAGTTCCAGGAAGGTCAAATCTTCTATTTCCCTTTTTGTATTGGCAGAATAAGGGATACAGGGGATTGAACTTAGAACCTCAGGCATGGGAGGCAAGCGCTACTGTTCTGTCATTTTTTTCTTTTTTCTAGTACTGAGGATTGAACCAAGGGCCTTTCCACTGAACAACATCCCCAGATGTATCATTTTTCTTTTTCTTAATTTGCCCAGATAGAACTTCAACTTGTGATCTGCAGCCTGAGACTCTCAGAATGCTGATACTGCAGGCATATACCGTTTCACAACTAATTACTGGCACATTTTCAATAATTAATACATTGAATATTGTTGTCTTAGTGGTTATTCATTGTACAAGATGCAGATATGATATCCTGTTTCAAACACTATTATAACAAACCTCTCTATTCATTGAATTAAGACAATGGAGCTGTATATCTATCCTAACTATTTTGAGTATACAGATACAAAAGGGTTGTTCATTTCTTTTTTTTTTTTTTTTTTTTTTTTTGGCGGAACCAGGGATTGAACTCAGACCTTTGCACTTGCCAGGGAAGCGCTTATTCTACTGAGCCATCTCACCAGCCCCAAAAAGGGCATTAACTTTTTTTTTTTTTTCCTTCTGGTAGTGGGGATTGAACTCAGGACCACGTGTTTGCCAGACAGGTACCTATGCCACTGAGCTATCTCCCCCGCCCTCATTTCTTTCTTTTTTTCCCATAATTTTATTGATAAACAAATAGTAATGAGACAGTTTCAAATCAAATTGGTAGGAAATTTTCAATAATTCACACATTGCATACATTCTTCCTAGTGGTTAATTGATGTACAAGATGCGGGCATGATATCCTATTTACAAACACCATTAGAACAAATCGCTCTATTCATTAAGAGAATGTAACTATATATCTATCCTAACCACTTTGAATACACAGATACAAAATGGACATTCATCTGTACCCCCTTTTCTTGTTAAGTTCTGTTATTTGAATATTATAGGTGTGTAAACTCAGTAAAATATTCTAAAAGAGTCCAGTAGCTCATAATAGTATTGGGTCTTCCGCTTGACTGGCAATGTCAGAAATCGTTGACCTGAGTCCCCTATAGTTCAACATAACAGCATGGCTTTACTTCTTATATTTCATTTTTATACTTTTCTGCTGGATGGTTAAGACCAAGGTAAAGCAGGACCTATGCAACAAGAGTTGTAGCTTTTGGCTCTGATAAGGTCAGTGAAATCCCCTCAGGATTTATCCTGAGATCCTGTACCTCAGATTGTAGAACCTTTGTCAGTGTCAGCCATGTGGATGAGTCACGGCCATTGCTTGGCCAATGTGCTCTCTGTGAAAGCCTGAGAGAGTGTCTTCTCTCCAAGTGACTCTCCTTAGGCACATTCTACATCAGTGATCACTTTCCTCTTTGGTTCCATAATCTCCTTGATCAGAAAATTTGGGACACTACTGAGGTACATGATGTTACAGTACAGGTTCTCATATGTCCTGAGTCTTAATTGACCTTGGAAGGCTAGGGCCAAAAAGTTGGCTTTCTTTGCAGCCCTCCTTTTTCTCTAATTTGGTCTGCAAACTTAGGTTGTTAACCATCCAGAAGACAAGCTTATTGTTATTACCATACAACTTAGGCTGTTAAGCTTAACCTTGCTATCTGTCTGCATATCAAACATCTTAGGCATAATATGGAACAGGTATTTTTCATCGAGTATTGATATGTTGAACTTTAAGTCCCTAAAGAATATGATAAAAAACATTTAAAAATTAGAGTATATTTTAAAAATAGGCATAAAGAATTATATACTTCTTATGTTTACACATATGTCCAAAAATCTCACCATATACAAGGGTTGTTCATTTCTATCCCACCTTTTTGGTTAATTTTGTCAGAGATGGGCATTCCATTGTCATTGAAAAATTGTAGGTGCTTGAATTCAGCAGAATAGTCCAGTAGTCTATAACAGTAGTGAGTTTTCCATAAGACTGGCAATGTCCCAAGTTGTTGACTTGAGCTTTTTACAGCTCAGCATATTAATGGCTTTACATTATATACTTTGTTTTCACACTTTTCTGCTGGACGGTTAAGACCAAGATAAAGCAAGACCTATATAACAAGAAATGTAACTTTTGCATCTGACAAGTTCAGTCAGATCCTCTCAAGATTTACCCTGAAATCCTGTACCGCAGTTTGTAGATCCTTTGTGAATGTCAGCCATGTGGATGAGTTACAGCCATTGCTTGACCAATTTGCTCTCTGTGAAAGCCTGAGAGAATGTTCTCTCTCCTTGTGACTCTCCTTAGGTACACTCTACATCATCAATCACATTCCTCTGTAGCTCCATAATCTGCTTGATCAGAAAATTTGGGGCACAACTGAGTTACATGATGTTACAGTACAGGTTCTCCTATATCCTGAGTCCTTACTGACCTTGAAAGGCTAGGTTGTCCTTACAGCCCTTCTTTTTCTCTGATTTTTGGTCTGCAAATTTAGGTTGTTAACCCTTCAAAGAGAAGCTTATTATTACCCTACAACATATGCAGTTGGGTTTAACCTAACTATCTGTCTGAATTTCAAACATCTTAGGCATAACATGGATTTTCCATCAAGTATTGATATGTTAAACTTTAAGTCCCTGCAGAATATGAAGACAATAATTAAAAAAATAAAAGATATTGAAAAAATATGAATAAGCAATTACATCATTTTACACAGAAATTAAGAAATCTAACATATACAGCATTGTAGCAGGACAGTCCTGTGACATTTTTTCCCTGTCTCTTGTTTTTATTTATTGCCCTTTAAAAAAAAACCAGACATTTACTTGGGAGACAGTATGGCAGTAATTGGTATGTCATGACAAGCAGTACATATTTAGAAGACCAGAATGGCAGGCATTCCAAGCCTGGCCCTACCATTATACATTGCTATCTTCAGTGCAGTTGCTTGGTTCACAGGTATCAGCATGTATAGTCAGTCAGGGTGAGAATCCTATCAATTAACTGCTAGTTTCAAAAACATACTGCAGATTCTCAGGATCCTTGCCTTACCCATCTTGTGAATATAAATATATGGCTTTGTCCCTGTCATGTTTCCCAGCTTTTCTCCTTGCCCTGTTCTCATTGTCCAATCCTCAAGTTCTTGCTTTCCTTTTAATTGTGTTGTACCTTTCTATTTGTATTTCCTTTTTTGAATTCTTATACCAGGGAGACTATATGATATTTACACATGTGGGTCTGGTTTATTTCACTTATGAGTATATCTTCAAGTGGCGTCCACTTGAATATGAAGGCTTTGAGTTTATCACTCTTTATAACTGAGTAATACTCCATTGTATAAAAATACTACATCTTTTTCATCCATTCCTCAGGTGATGGGCATCTTGGTTGTTTCCAAGATTTGGCTATCAGAAATTGTGCTGCTATAAACATAGGTACACATATACCACTATGATATGACGTTTTCAGTTCCTCTGAGAAAATTCCCAGTAGGAGGATAGCTGGTTTGAATGGGATTTCCAGTCCTAGTTTTTAAGTGTTCTCCACACTAATTTCCATAATGGTTGCACCAGTCTACACTCACACCAGCAGTGGAGAAGGGTTTCTATTTTTCTTTCTTTCTTTCTTTCTTTCTTTCTTTCTTTTCTTTTCTTTTCTTTTT
>NW_004524596.1:6212910-6225980 GCF_000260255.1 Octodon degus | reverse complement strand
TTTTTTTGTGGAACCAGGGATTGAACTCAGGCCCTTGTGCTTGCCAGGCAAGCACTTATTCTACTGAGCCATCTCCCCAGCCCCTTGCATTTTTTTCTTCTTTCTTTCTTTCTTTCTTTCTTTCTTTCTTTCTTTCTTTCTGTACTTATGACAGGATCTACAGGGTCTACAGGGTCTCACCATGTAGATCAGGCTCATAGTAATTCTCCTGTTTTCAGCTTCCCAAGTGCTGGGATTATAGGCTCACACCACCACACCCACTCTCAATCACTGGCTCAGCGTGCCCTGTGGGCAGGGCCAGCATGGCAGGCCTGGGATGGAACCCCAGCAGCTGCACATTTCTTCTTAGAAAAGTAAACTTTTAAAAACTAATTTCTTGCAGGCAGGAAATATAGCTCAGTGGCATAAGTATCGGCCTGCTAGCCACAAGGTCCTTAGTTCAATCCCCAGTACAAAAACTAAATAAATAAATGAATAATCTATTTTCCCAGGGCAAAAAAGAAAAATTGGAAAATTTAAACATTTGTTATATAGCCTTTTAGATGTTTATATATAAGGACATTTGTATACATATAAAACACAAAAATGATAACATCTACAGTTTTCTCCTTTACATCTCACAGTATGTCATGGCCATCTTTCTAAGTCAGCATATAATCATATCATCATAGTTAAGGCTGCATAATATGCCAGGGCTTAGATATAGCTAATGTAATTATTTCATGTTGTGTCCATTTTTCATCATTACAGATGTTACAAAGAACATTCACATGCATATTTCTTTGAAAATTAATCTGATTATTTCTACAAGGCTTACTTCATAGAGCAAGTCATAAAGGGAACATTATGACAGAGTAACTTCCTTTTCTCATCTTTCTGTGATGCAGCAATAACTTTCTGTCTTTATATCTTCTTCCAGATGAATCAAGCTGTCTCTCTGCTTCCGGAGTTACTATTTCCCAGTTTTCCTCCCTTATTATTATTAGCTGCATTTTAGAACTGGCTACTGGGGCCAGGTAAATAGTTCAGTGGCATAAGCACCTGCCTGGCAAGCGTGAGGTCCTAAATTTGATCCTTGGTACCAAAAAAAAAAAAGGCTACTGATGAGTCTTTCTGGGGCTGTGACTAAATCTGAGAACAATATCAGAAACTCCTTGTAGGTCTGGAATAGATTCATGATCCATACTCATATGAAAGGTAGTTACCCTCCAAAATATTTCATTTGGAGCAGATCATCAACTGCCTTCCAGAAGACAGGATGATTTCTGCTCAACTTCCATCTTCATTGTTGAATGCACTTAAAAGTCTAGTCTTCCCACTTGCACCCTGTCCTGTTGCAAAGTCATCACATGCCCTTTTGCTCTAATAATCTTCCTAAGCCTCTTAGATGTTTATATCTAAGGACATTTGTATATACATAAAACACAAAAATGGTAACATATTGCATTACTCTGTTTGTGTGGTGTGTGTGTTGCTAGAGATCAAACCCAGAGCCTTACACATGCTCAGAAAGCACTGAACACTAGGCACAGCCCCAGCCCAGCCCTGATCATGTCTTCCGTTCAACACATGAAAGCCTCCTAACTGATGAAAACCAAGCTCCTAAGAGTTGCATCCCGAGTCTTACCCACTCTATCCTCATCCTTGGACCATGCTATGTGCCCTTCTAGGAACACTGACGACCCCTACATTTGCTCATATTGGTCCTATTTTCCTGCCCTTTCTGTTTTCAAGCATAATTTTTAATTTGCCCCCAAAACTACCCATTCTTCAAAGTTTTTTATGTTACCTCCCTTAAGAAGTCTCCTCTATTTCCACCAGGTAATACAGACTCTCTTAGTCTGGCATGGTGGCACATTCCTATAATCCCAGTGCTCCAGGAAGCTAAGGCAGCAGGCTCACCTGTTCAAGCCCAACCTGCGCAACTTAATGACTTAGCAAGACCCTGTCTCAAAATAATAAAAAGTCTTGGGATGGAGTTCAACACCAAAGTCCTGGGTTCGATGCCCTGTAACATCCTACTCCCTAAATCTCTCCAAGGAACCAGATTGAAGAAACACCCAAAGCATCCACAGTCAAATGACAGACTTGGATCCACATCTGTTAATGATGCCCAAAAGTTGACTACTTTAGAAATAATTAGCAATAGTATAGGTCATTAAAGCCATTCTCAAATGGCAGAAATTGATAATATCAAACAAAATACAATTAGGCCCTAGAGAGAATACCAACATTGAGGATTCGTTTCCATCTTCTTTCTGTTTTCCCGTAACATCCAATAGTGAGTGTCTAGCCAAAAGGTAGGGTCAGAACCCTCAGGTCCATGCACTTCCTGCATCTGCCCTTCCTTCACCTCACTCCATCCTCCAAAACTGAATGTATGAATGAACAATAGCCAGACCATACACTACATAATGACAAAAGTGTGGGGCACAGCCTGTAGCAATAAGCCCAGGAAGCTAACTGCTATTTACAGCAATTATCCCAGTATTAAAGTATGTCAAGTAAAATTTATATAAGCAAAGAAGAACAAAATATAACATAATTCCCAATCAGGAAGCTCCCAGAACTACATCAGATTCTGAGAACTTCAACCAAATGATCTGACAGCATTTAGAGGAAAAACAGAGGCAAGGCACAGAAAACAACTTAATTTGCTATCGCTCAGTCCATCAACTAATTAGTGAATTATAGCTTCATTAGTCAGTTGGCTACAAGGCCTCCTGCAACCAACAATGCTCAGTTAATATGAATAAATCACATTGATGTGTTGGGCCTGGTGGAGGTGACTAGTCCAAATCTATGACTTCTACAACAGATTTTTAACACTAGGAAGCCCATTGGCTATCTATAGTTACCAATCCAAGATAAAATGACAGGGCTTGATGAATAACTAACAGCTTCTCTAATTGTTGTTTCAACTTCCAACTTAGGACCAACTATAAGAAGCCAAAGAAGCACCCCTCACTAATCCTAGGATGCCGATTCTAGTTATTCACCCCCAACTTCCCAGGCATTCAGCCTCCCATCGGCCCATGCTAAAGCACTCTCCTTTCCCCCCATAAAGCTTTCCTGTTCCTCTGCCTGCTGGCATCTCTGCCAAACACAAGTGTTAGTGGCTCACTCCCTGCAATAGCAAGCTCCAAATCACCCCTTTTTTTCTTTTGGGTGATCACCATTTATTTCCACAGTCCTAACTCAAGCCCTTGTGCTGAGAGAGAATGAGCAAAGTTTTCTAATAAGCACACTCCACAGCAGGAAACTATTTTGACTAAAAGTTGGTTCTATTCATTTGGGAAATCAAAATGTAGAAGGCCAGCACAACAACCCAGAAGTTGGTAGAATAGGAAACCTTGGACCCCTGGCTACCCCTGCCTGAGGTAACCTCAGGCAGATTTCCTAATGTTTCTGTTTCAGTTCCTCACCTATAAAATGTGAATAAACTCTGTACTGGCTCACAGATTTGGTATAAGAAGAAGACAGAAAACAATATATGCCCGTGCTCTGAAAGTCCCCTCACTGTGAAAACAGAAGTTGTTATCACAGACATGGGCAGCCCTTCTTTCAGCACTCCTGGTGCCTCGGATGTGGGAGAATTAAACAAGGATAAAGAAGGAGGAAAAAGAAAATTGGCTCAAGGCACACTTGCTGGACAAAGTGAGGAAGCCAGAGCTTCTCAGCCTCTGGAGCTGGGTCCTGGTCATGTTATTCTACGCTTTTAAACTCCCACACATATGCTGTTCACCGCCAAAATACATAAACCTCTTTCAATTGCCCTCCTTCTCTTACAGGAGCAATTGACTGCAGTTGGATATGATTTTCCTTTGTTTGTTTTAATTTATAGATGGCTAGGAATGCTGCCCTACCTCCTTTTGTTTAAACACCCACCATTCTTCCATCAGCAGTCCTCTTCTGGGGTCTTACTTTTCTGGCTGGTTTTTTTCTTTTCCTAAGAATAGTTGTGGTTAGAGGCAGCTCCAAGATCAGCTCCAGTCCCTGAGGTTCATTAAAGATATTCCCCAACCCTCATAGGACAGCAGTAAATCACTGGCTTCAAAAGGTTAGGTGCAGTGGGAGGGCAACTGGAGAACCTTGAACTGGCCTCAGGGAGGAAGACTTTGTGGTTCTCACTCCAAGGACAGCTCAGCTAAAGGAAAACCAGTCAAGGAATGTAAGAAGGAAGCATGTCAAGCAACATTTATTTAAGCAAAGAACAAAACATAATTCCCAATCAGGAAGCTCCCAGAACTACATCAGATTCTGAGAACTTCAACCAACTGATCTGATAGCATTTATAGGAAAAAATGGAGGCAAGAAGGAAGATACCAAGATCTACGAACACATCATTCATCTCTCAGCCAACATCTGTGATGGTGCAAACTTTGCAAGGAGGGTGAAGAGAGAACCAAACCTACCCCATGATTGCTCAGCAAAGCAGCTCAGCTTTGGCTTCTCACTTAAAATCCCCAAGAATGACTTCTGCCAATTACTGGGAAGATTTTGACTATTGAACTGCCCCCCAGAACAGCAAATTACATGGTAAAATCTCAACCTTAAGTAGAACAGTGAAAGTAGAACACCTTCTACTTTCAGTATCAGTAGAGGATTATACATCTATCCTCAGTGATTTCCAAAGTTGTTCATGTATACACATCCCACATCAAAAGAGAGTGAGTGTTTGAGTTCCAGAAAACTTGACTATTTCCTCCTCTTGGTGGAAAAGGAGTCACACTCTGAGTCACACTACATATAAACACTCCAAATTTTCTAATAAGTCTTGTATTTTTTTAAAAAAGTGTTCAATTAAAATACATTTCCCAAATCTGCTTGACCACAGAACACTTTTTTTCTGCCATGTAACACCTATAATATTCTGCAGAAAGCACTGCACTTGCCCCCCTCCCCAAAAAAGAGAAATCCTTCATTTGACCATTTAGATTCTATTTGGTTTGAAGAGAAAAACAAATTTGCTTCCAAAGAAAATCTTCTCAATGTATGAGTTCTCACTAGAGTAATGCTGACATTCACATGAACCCCAGTTCCTGGACAAGGAACAACTGTCAGTTACTCCTGCCCCCGCTCCCAACTTCTCAGCTCTCCTCTGCCACATCTTCTTAGTGAAGGCCAGCCAAGTGTTTCACAGAGCCACGTGGCACAGACAATTAAAGTGGACACCAGCCAAAGAAATCTGTGCAGCAGATGATAATGTCAAATATACATTCAGCACATTCTTCTGTGTTTCTTAAATGGAAAGAAAGATTTCTCTTCCTCAATCCTTCTGTTCATAATTTTTAACAAATGGAATTCTTGGAATAAGCAAATTTAGAGATGGAAGGAAAAGATGAATCTTAAGTTTTAATAATTAGAATATTGCAAAGAAAAAGTGTAAGGAAATTTGCAAGATGCAGCTGAAGAAGAATCTTAATTCTATCCATGGAAAATTATTCTCAGTGTATTGTTGAGTGAAAAACAAGCTGCAAACAGTATAAGCATTTTTATAAATGCAATAGACATAAAGTTTATAGAAAGAATAAATAGGCATAAAAGAAAAATATAAGAATTTAACCAAATAGGTAGTAGTTCATGCTAAGTGAAGAAATTTTCTTATTCTTCTTTTGCTTTATCTAACTTTTCTCAAATAAAAAAGATACTTCTGCAATGAAAATAGTATTTTCTAAGTTGGGTTATCGTGAAGGCATAGCTAAAGATCAAAAAAGCAGTTTTCCTCATTGGGAGGAGAAACCATGAGGCCAGATCGTGTGAACCATGACTAGCCGAGAGCAAGATAACATCCTCCACAGTAGCAGCAGTCCCCACTCTTGGGCACCAGGGACTGGTTTGGTGGAGCTGGGGGTGAAGGTGAGCAGTGATTTGAGCATGATTCAAGCACATTACAATTATTGTAGGCTTCATTTTTACTGTAATTACATTTGATTTTCATAAGGAGCATGCAACCTTGGTCTGCAAAGTACAGTTCACAGTGAGGTACATGCTCTTATGAGAATCTAATGCTGCTGCTCTTTTGGGAGCGAGGCAGAGCTTGGGCTGTTGTGTGAGCAGTGGGAAGCGCCTAAAAATACAGATGAAGCTTTCCTCCCTGTGTGAACAGTTCCTAACAGGCCATGGACTGCGAACAGTCTGTGACCCAGGTGTTAAGGATCCCTGCTCCATAACATTTCATGTTGGCTCTTGCACACAATGGGCAACAAGCACGTACCACAGACAATACAACGTAAGGCAGCATGTCATGATCCAAAAGATTGAGCACAACCTGTTCATCCCAAGCTAATCTAGCCAGTGAGTAAAGATGTGACAAATAAGATCCTGGATCTCAAAACTTAGTGCAAAACAAACACGATACACACACACCTTTACTTCCTAGCTGGAAGTCCAGGGCTTTCTTGAATGCCCTTTTCCTAAGAAGTCCAAGGAATGTCCAGGGCTATCACTCAGAGGTCCACTAGCTGGTGCAAAGGCCTACCAGCTGGACGGACTCAACTAGAAGTCATGAATGAGGGGTGGGATGTCAGTATGCACCTGTCCTCCACAGTCTTGCCCTCGTGACTGCTTCTTCATTATCCACAGGGCACTACATCCTCAAGGCGACCTCATCTCCTGAAATCCACCAGCTGAGCTGTTCTTCCCCTGTGCCAGCCACTGGCTAACCTCAGCCACTTCTCCTAAAGACTCTGGCAGAGTCCTACTGCAGAGACAGCAGGCCCTCTGTGGCTCTCCCCTGTTCCACAGCACCACTCTACCCTATCAGGGTGTGCAGGAAACAGGCATGAGGCTCAGGAGGCCCCTGGAAGGCAAGCCTTGTCTGGGGTGGGAGGTGTTGTTTCTACTACAGCATACCCACAGGTTGGCTCAGCGTGGCTCACCCTACCAGCACTCTTCCTCACACCAAGTGATTTTTCTTGTTCTTTTTCTTGTTTTCCAATCAGGACTTTATCTTCTGGTCTGCATTCTGACTTTTTTCAGACCCTCCCCCCCCCCCCCCGTGCAAGTAGTACCTCAGGAAGTTCACAAGTCCAAAAATGGACAGAATTCACTTGTTTTCCCCACAGCACTCATGGGCTCCAAGCAAAACAAGATATGGTTAAATCTGTTTCTCTGAATAGCCCACGATAGCTGAGACACAAGAAGTAATCCCCTTCCTCCTACAGAAACTTCTAAAGGAAGCTGATATTCATCCTTACCCACCTCAGCTCTAGCAGGACCACAAAGTCTGTTTCGTGAGAGAATGTGCAAAGAATTGGGGACAGAATTTCCTCTTGGGGCTGGGAGAAGTTCTAGTACTCTTGGTTAGTCCCCTCCTCACGACCCATGTTACGGGTGGAACAAGAGGCTTGCAGTGACTTCAGCCAGACAGCAGGATTACTGAGACTGGATTCTACGCCTCCTGACTTCTAATTCAGTCATATGGCATATCAGACCCCTCATGCTGAAAAATAACAATAGATAACAGTGTGCTTGGAGACATTTAGGCCACTCAGGTCCAAGCTCTGTGCTAGTTTGTCATTTTTCCTTCCTTTCCTTTCTTTTATTTTACAAATGATACTCCTTTGGACTTTGGAACAAATAAATTAAGACACAGAAAAGTCGCCATCCTCAAACCATGAACTTCAGTTATGGCAGAGCCAGAATTCCAACTGCAGCCAGTTTTGTCCTATCGCCCATACTTTTTTGCTCTAGTACTAAACTAAATTCATGAAAACCAAGGAAGGCAGAGCAGATGAAAGCTTCTATATTTAAACACAAAGTGGTGATTTATCAAATGAGTTCACAAAGAAAATAAAGCTATACACAACTGTTGAGTGGCCCTAAATCCTTACACTAAAAAACTGTTCCAAATAAATCAGTGTTCTGATTTCTCAGAATTTCTATAATCTTTTCATGGTTCACATGGGAGAATGACAGAGGAGTGCTCTGGGGAATAATGTTGTTCCAATCAAGCAATCATATGGGGGTGGGGTATGGGGAGGGGAGGGAGTCTAAAACCCGCGTGTTGCCAGGAAATTACAAATATCGAATAGCAACACCTAAAGAAAGACAAACAGGATGTCTTCTAATCCACAGATAATTTCCTTTAATTACTGGAAACAACTAGAATGTGAGAAAGTACCAATTGATTAAAATTTTTATAAATTTAGACTAATGAAAGATTGCCATATTTTTGCAAAATGCACTGGTTCATACAGACTCATAATTTTCAACATGCCAAATATGACTAAAAGGGGTGGGGTTAACAATCCCCAACGCTCAGCCAGAAAATACATGAATAAATATCTGGGGCACTGTTGGAATCCAATGAAATAATTTAAGGGAAATAATTTAATACAGGACGCATAATTTCTAGGATTATTATATAATAGGTGCTCAAAGAGTCAAATGCAAAAGAAATCCATCCATGCACTAGAGACCCAAAGAATCCAGCTGAGGGCCTGGATCTCACAGCAATGTCCTGCGCAAGTCCCGCTGGAGGCCTAGAGTCCACAACACTGTCTCATACAAGTCTGTATCACCAATCTGCACTGGGAAGGCCCACAGGTCAGGGGTGGAAGCTGGAAAGCCTGCACCAGCGGGATGAAGGGCTGCCCTGGAACCAGAGACACTCAAGGTGAGAACCAGAGCACTCCCAAAAGAGAACCACAGCCATCCTCAGCGACAGCAAGGACCTGAGCTTCTCTGACAGTAAGAACAGCCAAGTTGTTATCAAGGAAACCAGTGTGACAGGCTTCGCCGGGAGAATCAATGGCACACCATCTTCCTCTTCAGTTCTGTTTTTATGCTGTTGGCAGCAATCCTCAGGTAGGCCTTCCACACCCAGCACCATGCTGATTCCATTCGGCTGGCTGTTACAAATTGACCATTATTCAATCCACGATAGTCACTGTGTGTAGGGGTTGTGTGTCACCTCATGCCTGTATGCATAAATATTTTGTTCATGCAACATGAATTGATTGAGGGGCTGGGGAGATAGCTTAGTAGAATAAGCGCTTGCCTGGCAAGTGCAAGGTCCTGAGTTCAATCCCCAATACAAAAAAAAAAAAAAAAAAAAAATCATCTCTGCCCTGCCCCCAAGGCACACTGGTGACAGACTGGATGTGGTGGTGTGCGCCTGTAATCCCAGCACTTTGGAGGCTGAAAACAGGAGGATCACTATGAGTTTGATCTGTGTAATGAGACCCTGTAGCCCCTGTACTAAATACACAAAAAATGATTTGGTTGAAATAAATATTATTTAAGTAGATATACATCTATGTTGCTCTGAATGGAAGCAAAACAAAAAACCCTATATACTAATAATGTTAGGCATGCTTTCTATTGTTAAAAAAAAAAAAAAAAAAAAAGCAAGAGAATCTTCCCTCAGGGTTTACATCCAGCCCAGCCCATAGATTCAGTGAAATATATGCCTGGAAGACAGAGGTATGTAGAGAGAATGTGGAACTCATTCCTATCTTCCTCACTCCTGCATCTTTTCCTTTCTATTTTCTTAGAGGATTTTCCAAGCAGGTGAGTGACAGATCTTAAATCTAAAACCTTTAGAGAATACAGCAGTAAAAAACACTATCATTCTGAGACAATCAGAGTGAATATATGGTTGTGGTTTCTGTTTTGAATATAGTTTTAATTTCATCTTTATCCCTTAGTCTATCTTGGATGTTTTGTCTACATTTAGATGTATTTGTTCAAACTATAGTATGATATTTTTAATAAAATGTATAAATTACACTGGGAATGGCGGCCAATGACGGTAATCCCAGCAACTGGGTGGCTGAGGCGAGAGACCGCTGCAAGTTCAAGGTCCTGGAATTATGTGGTAAATTACAGGCCAGCCTGAACCACATAGAGACTGTCTCAAAAATAATAATGATGATGATGATGATGATAGTAATAGTAATAAATGAGTTAAGTCAATTTTCTATTATTTAATATTTAAGTATTTCTGATGTTTTACTATAAACATAAAGGTGTGTTCAGTACCATAGTGTCTACATTTTTGTCTACATTCAGGTCAATTTCTTTAATAACTATCAAAAAAATAAAATGATCAAATTTTGAAATTATAAAAAGTAGAATTTTGGGTTCAAGGCTAAGTTCTAAATTTTGTCTTCTTAAAAAAGAAAAATGATGCAGAAATACATGTATATAGAATAAAAAGAAAAATCTTCCTTTCTACTATCTAATCCCATTTTCATATCTGGGTCATTATTTCTATTATTTATTCTTCCCATTAAACTTTTATCTGGACAGCTATATTTTCAAAAATCAAATTTAAAAACTCCCTCTTGTTCTCTGATATTTTCTTTCTTAAACAGCTGCCCATTCTTATTTTATGAATGTAATCTACTCTCAGATGTTATTACTGCTTTTTAATCCCAAGAACAAAATATGAAATTCTGCTAAGATCTTTTTTGGCCTCCGTATGGACTGTCCTTCCTGGGATACTGATCCATACATTCAGCTTCTCCTTCTTGCTTTTGGTTAGTGATGTGGTATCTCTTTTTCCTGCATTTCCCATGCATTTCCATGAATGAAGGGTACGAAGCTTTATTTAAGTAGCATTGCAGACGCAAGGGCTTTTTCCCATCTTTATCCACACTGCCCAAAGCAGAGGACTGGACACATTCTCTGTGAAAGGTTCTCCATGCTAGTAGGAGCTCTACCCAAGCATTGGTTCATCCTTACGTGTGTAGACCTTGGTGTTTTAACCTAGATCCTGTCCCCATTCACCCACCCCTTCCTGTGTGACCTGAGATGTAGTGTGAGTGGATTTCTGGGCCTATCTGGATCCTGCTCAATCATAATGACTCACCCATTGTCACTTCTCATTCCCTACCCCTTTCTTTTGTTTCCTTAAATTTCTCAAAATCTGTTCTTGCCTGGCAGGTTTTTGTGTTTTCTCAGTCCTAAAAGTTAATCCCATTACTTTCCATTGTCCAGGAAATTCTTCACCATTTCTGGTATTTTAATGTGAGATAGATAGATAGATAGATAGATAGATAGATAGATAGATAGATAGATAGATCACATATGTCACATATATATTTCATGTATCTTTCACACACACACACACACACACACACACATTCTTTCATTTCAAGGGATTTAGAGGAGCAGCAGAGTGTTCCAATGTTCCTAAACTATCATGTAGATCCAATACACATCTTATCCCTTTTATTTTACATTTCAGTCTTATTTCCCATCAAAATCCATCATCTTCTATTTTAACTTCATGGTCCCAGAAAGGTGTTAGATACAACTATTCAAGTGACAAAAAGCCTTATCCAAATTGACCAGAAAAATGAAAGCAGTACCACGTAACTTTTCAAGATCATGTGAATTCCAAGTGAGACTTGACTGAGCAGCTCAACACTGAAACCAGGGACTTGTGTCGTGTCCTGTACACCCTAGGGCTGCAGTCCATGGCCCTTGGTGATGGACTGCATCTCAATATGCTTGCCATGGGCTTCTGGAACTGTGTGATTTTTCCTTAACATTAACCAGGTAGAAATATCTCATTAGTCAGCCTTTTTGAAATTTCAAGCAAACTTCTTGCCCAAAAGCCTATCTCTCGACAGCTCATTGAACCAAAATGAGTCACATGAATCAAACACTGTGATCAGAAGAAAGGAATGTGCCGATGTGTTTTAAACCAAAAATGCCATGCCCCTGCACTTGAAGCTGGTTGAGGTCATCTGCCTCACATACAGAGGTTTGTATGGGTTGGAAGCTGGGAATGTGAGGAAGGGTGAATTTTGAACAGAAATCAGAGCCTAGTACAAAGAAAGAAGAGGGAAAACTAAGGTTCAATAGTACATGGCAAAAACAGTCTTAAAATAACATGAGTATCTCCCTAAAACAAGCCATCCAGAAGTGGCAGCGATGCATTTGGGACCCAGGATTTGAAAATCTGCTCCTCCCTGGATGATGGTTACCCTGCTGATTGCATAAAACTTTACACTTTAAAATGCTTTCTCCCTTACGTTATTTAAGGGACCCACCTCCCTGGGAATTCCACAAACTATCTTATGATTTTGGTGTATTTTAAGAAAGATTTTTAAAAAATGTTTGCAGTGACTTTTTAAACTGCAAAGACTGAGAGCACAAGGGTCCCCAAGATCATCCTCCCTAGGACACCACCCTCAAGTTCAGAGGGCCCCATGGACACCCTCATTTACACCAGCTTTCGACAACTGTGGGCATTCCCACAGGGTCTTGCACATGCAACAATTCACTAGAGTGACTCATAGAATTTAGGAAGTACCATGCTTATGTTTGGTTTGGTTTGGTTTCTTGAGGTTATGGGTACTGAACCCAGGACCTTGGTACTGAACTGTATTCCCAGCCCTTTTTGCTTTTTAAACAGGGTCTCACTGAATCCATAAATTGCCCAAATTAAGCTGGAATTTATAAGCCTCCTACTCAGGCTCCCGGAGTACTGCAGTTACAGGCATGTGCCACCAGACCCTGTTTATATGTACTTACAGTTTCATTATAGCAAAAGGAGACAAAAGCAGACAAAGGAAGAGTTACATAAGGATGAGTTTGGGAGATTTCCAAACATGAAGCCTTTGTCATCCTTTGAGATACATAACCCTCCTGCCATTGAACAGTGTCATTATTCAAACCAGCAGTACCAGCCAGGGAATCACATCTCCACTCTAGTGTTCAGAACGTTTACGTGCTCATGGCAGAAGCATGACTGACTGCATCACTGTCAGTGTGAACCAGTATTTCTCTCTCTCTCTCTCCTGTAACCTTGAGGTTGGGCTGATGTGGAGTTTGAGCTGAGAAAAACTCAAAGCTCCAAACTCCCATTCTGTGACTGGTCTTTTTGGTACAGCCAGACACACTCTGTCATTAGCACAAGCTACCTGATGCGGTCTTAGGGACACCCTTAAGCCTCTTGACCCAGGATAAATGGTAGGCGAGTTCTTTATTGCACATATTTCATTACAACAATTTATTATGGGGCTGGAGATATAGCTCATCAGCATAAGCACCTGCCTGGCAAGGGCAAAGTCCTGAGTTCAATCCCCTGCACTGAAAAAAAATTATATATA
>NW_004524596.1:6210295-6212810 GCF_000260255.1 Octodon degus | reverse complement strand
AATATCTACCTCTCACAGTTAAAGAAGTAACATACTTTTATTTTTTTTTTTTAATGTATTCAGTACTGGGTCTCACTACCTAGCTCAGACTCATAGTAATCCTTCTGTTTTCAGCCTCCCCAGTGCTGGGATTACAGGTGTGCCCCACCACGCCCATCCCATCGCCTGCTCAGCATGCCCAGGGGTAGGACCAGCATGGCATATGGTGCCAGAGATCTAATCCCGGTCCCTGTGCTTGTCTAAGTAAGCACTTTATCTACTGAGCTATCTCACCTTTAATATAAATATTAAAGGTAATACTATATATATTAATATAACATAAAATTACTTGATTTATTATTTCTTTTATTTATTTTGCACTAAATATATAATAGAATGATTTCTCAAATCACAATTTCAAAATGACTTATATCACTTTTGGATTAGACCCCAGTATTTAGGAAACTACTGACTAAATTTAACAACGTGTTCTAACATTAAAAAGAAAAAAAAAAACTATTCTGCCCCAATGTTTAAAATTCTTTTATTTTATGTTTGAAAAATAAAAGAATTTACTTTATGATTTTGTGTTTTGTTTGAAAGACATAATAAGAGAGATTTTTAAAATACATTTTGGAAACATTCCTCTGAAAATAAACCATTGCAGTCTTTAATCTTCATATATTCCAAATACAGGAAAGGCAAATGGTTCTGATAACCAATATATTTTTTCTTTTCTGACACTGAAGACTTAAAATTAATTCTCAGTTTTCTGCTATAATGCTAATAGAAGTAGTGCTTCATGAGTTTAATAGACCTTTTCAATACAAAAACATAAAACTTAATTATTTAAAGAATTGTCACACATACATTCATTTATTCTTTTATAAGTTCACTGAACTACCATTTACACTTTTTGTCAATATCTTCTTTTTCTTTAAAGATTTCTTTCCTTAAATCAACTTCATTGACATATAACTAAAGCGCAATAAACTACATCTACTTACATTTTAGGATTGATGACCTTTCACTAGACACATGCACCCAACTCTATAATCAAAATAGATATTTCTTTTGTCAAAAAAGAGTCATCCTTTCCTCCATCCCTAGCACCAACCTTCATTGGTATGTTTTTCATCCTTATACATTTGTTTACACTTTCTAGAATGATATAAAAGTACCTATATAGTATAAGTTCTTATGTCTCATTTCTTCCACTCAGTATGTTTTTTAAAGTTACTCCCCTTTACTACGTTTATCAGGAGCTCTTTTTTACTGATGTGTAATCTTTCATCAGACTTTTACATCTCACGAATTACGGTATTATGAATGTGTATAAATCCTTTTGGTGTAGAAGTTTTTCTCTTGGAGAGACATTCCGGTTTGGATAGCAAATTTAATTTTTTAAGGAACTGTCATATTTTTCAAAAATATTTAAATCATTTTATATTTCTCTTGGAGATACATTCCAGTTTGGATAGCAAATTTAATTTTTTAAGGAACTGTCATATTTTTCAAAAATATTTAAATCATTTTATATTTCTCTTGGAGATACATTCCAGTTTGGATAGCAAATTTAATTTTTTAAGGAACTGTCATATTTTTCAAAAATATTTAAATCATTTTATATTTGCATGTGCAAATCTTTTTCCCATTTTAAAAACTGAATTGCATGACTTATTGTTCAGTTATAAGAATTCTATAAGTTTTATGGAATTAATTCCATGGTTAAATATATTCATTGCAAATATCTTTCACCTCTTCTGTGGCTTACCTTTTAATGCTGTCAATGGTGTCTCTAGAAGAGCAGGCTTTTTTATTTTAATGAAGTCCAATTTATCATTTTTTTCTTTTTCTGTCTGTGCCTTATGTGTCATATCTCAAAAACTCTTGACTATCTGAAGTCAGAAAATTTTCCTACATTTAAAAAATTATAGTATTGGGCTGGCCAGATAACTCCGTAGATTAAAGCGCCTGCTTAAGCAGAAGAACTGAATTAGTTAATTCAATTAACTAATTCAGTTAGTTGATTCGACCCCCAACCTGCCATACTGGCCTTGCCCCTGGGGCGTGCTGCGACAGTGACTGAGCCTGGGCATGGTGGTGCATGCCTGTAATCCCAGCACTTGGGAGGCTAAAGACAGGAGGATCACTATGAGTCTGATCTGTACAGTGAGACCCTGTGTAGACCCTGTACTAAATACATTTTTTAAAAAAGTGTAGTATTGACTTTTACATTTAAGTCTATGACTAATCTTGAGATAAGTTTCCATATGGAGTAGGGTAAACATTAATATTTTCATTTTTCACGTATTCAGTTCTTCAAGCACCATTTGTTGAAAGATCAACTAACTATGTATAAAGATACATATACATATAATGAGCTATTTCTGGACAATCTCCTGATTTATGCCAATTCTATTGATCTATATATCTATCTTTTCACAAATACCAATCTTAGTAACTCAACATTAAGTTAGTTAAGCTAGGGACCCGGGAGATGACTCAGTGGAATAAGCGCTTCCCTGGCAAGCAC
>NW_004524596.1:6194252-6210195 GCF_000260255.1 Octodon degus | reverse complement strand
TTTTTTTTTTCCGGAACTGGGGATTGAACTCCAACCCTTGTGCTTGCCAGGGAAGCACTTATTCCACTGAGCCATTTCTCCGGCCCCTATTTTAACTATTTTAAGCCATTTTCATTTCCACGTAAATTTTAAAATCACTTTTCAGTTTTTATGACAGATCTCTTGACATTACCCATTTATAGTGTTTGATTCTATTTGGTAGATACTTTGAGGATTTGGGTTTATGAAACATAATGGTCTGTAATCTTCTTTCCTCTTTACTCTTTTTTTATTTGAAGATACATAATTTTCGGCATACACTTATTGCAATAGTCTCTAATTATGCTTTTCATTCTCATAGCAATAACCTCTCTTTTCTTGACAATATTGGGGATTTATGTCTTTTATCATCATTAGTTGGATTAGAGGTCTATTCATTTTGTTCTTTTTATTTAAAAAACCTACATTTGATTTTGTTAGTTTTCCTTGTCATTCATTTAGATTTTTCCTGATATTTACTCTTGTCCTTATTATTTCATTCCTTGCACTTACTTTGGATTTACCTCACTTTTCTTTTTTTACTGCCTTGAAGAGGAGCTTTATTTCGTATTCTTTGTTCTCTTCTAGAAGAAGATTTTAAAGAGGCAAATTTCTCTCTTAAATATTTTAGCTAAATCTCTCAGGTTTTAATGTTTGCATTTTCGTTATTGTTTTAAAAAATGTATAATTTATTTGTAATTTCTCCTTTGACTCATCGGTATCTTAAAATGTTCTTAATTGCCAAATATTTGGGATTTTCCTAGATATTTTATGATTGACTCTATTTAATGTCATTAGGGTCAGAGAGCATACTCTGTGCCACTTCAGTATTTGTGAACTTGTCAAAGTTTGCTATATGCCCCAAAATGTGGCATCTATTGATAAAAATATCATGTGGACCAAAATAAATGTGCACTGTACACTAGAATGATGCTCATTTTGCAGTGGTCCTGTGACGATCTCACGGTTATTGAGTCAAGGTAGTAGATAATATGTTCAAATCGTCTATGTCTTTACTTCTTACATTTGACTAATTTTCTATCAATTCCTAGGAAGCAGTTCATTAATCCTTCTACTAAAATTCTGTAACTCTCTCTGTAATTGTATTTCTTTTCTTTTTTATTTAAAGAAACGGGTAAATTTATTTATTTATTTATTTATTTATTTATTTATTTATTTATTTATTTTACGGAACTGGGGATTGAACTCAGATCCTTGCGTTTGCCAGTCAAGCGCTTATCCTACTGAGCCATCTCCCTGGCCCCTGTAATTGTATTTCTATAATGTCAAATTTTTACTGCATATATTCTGAGACTTTTATTCCAGGACTGGGACTTTACACTGGACTGTATGCCCAGCTCTTTCATTTTCTTTTATTTCGAGACCAATCTCACTAAGTGACTGAGTTGCCTAGGCTGGACTCAAACTTGTGATCCTACTGCCTCAGCATTCAGGAGTGCTGGGATTACAGGGGGGTACCGTCATGACTGGCTTTATTCGCACCTTTTTCAGTTCAGTTACTTCTCTCCTAATCATACATAGTTGAAGTTTACCCTTTTTTTTGTCTATCCTGACAATTTCTGCCTCTTAATTAGTCCATTTAATTCACTAACATTGAAAATGTGAGCTCAGTAACTACAGTTGCTTCCAATACACAACAGAGGCCTCCCATAATGCTGGCAAAGGAATAAATGTGAATGTTAGCACTGACAACAACCACAAAGACAAACACACAAACATGTACACTTAGGAAAGCAAATATGAAACATGTAAATTAAATTCAACAGAATGTTGAAACCTCAGCAAACTTGAAATAAACCAGCTGTTAGCTCTGCAGAGAGCAAAATTTGCTTTGTGTTGCAACAGTTTTTGGCTTCTTTAACTCCAGCGTCCCAGTCAGAGCCCTGTCAATTTGATGAGCTTTCCTGGTTCAAGAATACTTTTGTTTGTCACATATTTTTGTTTTACAATGGATTGATAAAATTGGGGCAATAAATTCCTTCTGAAAATGCTACGAGCTAGAAATTCTAAAGGGACCAGTAGAAGGATCAAAAACGTATTTTTATTCTTGAATCAAACCTGTATAAAACATAAATCAAGAGGAGTTCCTTTTTTCCTGAGACTGTTGATGGAAGTCACAACTAAAATAATGGCTCGTACTTTTAGAGCTTCTGTTAAAAATGTTATTCAAATATTTCCTATTTAAAGGTTCATCAAAATAGATAGCTAATGAATTAAAACAGGAAAAGTCTAATTTATTTTCTTGTTAATGTGAGGTGTTCAAAGTGAATCGATGGCTACGATGAATAATTTTCTTGAAAAATAATCTTAACCATTTCTGATTATCAGTGAAAAAAAGAATTCTACCTCTCTTAGAAGGCCCTAAGTAAGTTTCATGACTTTCCAGAACCTTCCAGATCACTCTAACCCACAATCACCTTCCCTTTCACTGAGTTTGTATGCCATTTTTTTCTTATTCACTTATTTTTTTAATTGATGCATGTTAGTAATACACAATGAGATGTATTTTGGTATAGTGATCTATACCTATAACATTTTGATTATTTTCATCCTCTTTATTCTCTCATTTGCCTCCCCTTATCCATAGTCCCCTTCCTCATTTCTAAGTCTACCTACAAGTCTCCTGTCAGCTTGCTTGCTTGCTTGCTTGTTTTCTTTCTCTTCTTCCTTTCTTTCTTTCTTTCTTTCTTTCTTTCTTTCTTTCTTTCTTTCTTTCTTTCTTTCTTTCTTTCTTCTTTCTTCCTTCCTTCCTTCCCTGCTTGCTTGCTTTCTTCCTTCCTTCCTTCTTTCCTTCCTTGCTTCTTTCTTCCCTTTCTTTCTTTTGTCCTTCCTTCCTCCATCTTTCTTCATACATAAATTGATGCTATAAGAGAAAATCTGGTACTTACCTTTGTATGATTGGCTTCTTCTATTTAACATGATGGTCTCTAGATCCATCTATTTTCCTGGAAATGATGTGATTTTGGATTTTTATGGCTGAAAACTTCTCCACTGCACACGTATGCCACATCTCATTTATCCATTCATCTGCTGATGGACATCTAGGCTGTTTCCACAGCTGAGCTATGGTGACTCATGCCACTATAAAGATGAGCAGACAGCATCACTGTGATATGATATCTTTAATTCTTTCACGAGTATATCAAGGAGCAGTACAGCTGGATCCAATAGTATATCCAATTTTAGATTATATATCCCTCTTTGGTTTTCTGAGGACTCGCTGTACTGATTCCCATAGTGGTTTTCCTAGTTTACATATCCCAACAGTATACCTCCATGATATAAATGCAAACTTGTTAAGGTAATGTAGCCTAAAGGACAGCCCCTTAACAAATTCAAAGGTCTTTGCTCTAATTCCACGTCTCCCAACTATTTTCAAATGTGTCATGCGCCTTCTGCATGAATCTGCCCACAAAGATTGCCTACCCTTCCGTGGCTGCAGCCTTTGCAAGCCAGGTATGCCTTCCTTGGCTTTTCCTCTGGAGAACCTCTGGGTTCATAGTTGAACAGACACAGCCAGGGTCACATGCAGAGAATGTGGCTTAAAGGGTCCTCTGGATTGATATGACTTAAACAGCCGTTGTGCATGTGCAGATTGGGCAATGCCCTGAGCACCACAATGCTGTAGTCATCTTGCTGCTGCTTGCAGTCTAACCCCACCTCCCCTGCCCTCAACAGTTGGCCAGGCTTGCAGCCCTTTCTAGCTTCCTGTAGGGAGTGGGGAACCCTGGTATCCCAGATCAGAAGAGCTACTCAGAATACTCAACCGGTGTAGTATGAGCATTTCTCAGTTCCTCCAGGTGTCATCCCTAAGTCCATGCTGGTACGCAACAGCATCTTGGCACCCAGAACTTCATTAATTTGTACACTTATTGATAACACATAATGCAACAGGCATGCTGCTATGTCTTTTAAATCTATTATTTTATTTAATCTTCCCAGCAACTCTTACAGTTTATATCTAAGTATTCCCCAAGAGCCTCATACATTCATAAGCAGGGCTTTTTGGAACATAATTGGATTATGCGAGTTTATAGCTGGCTTGCTATTAGGAAGTGTGGTGTGGTAGGAAGAGGTGGGTCACTGAAGTCATGTCCTACAAGGTTTTGTCTCCCTCCCCAGATCCTCCCTTTGCTCTCTCTTTTTTTTTTTTAGTAATTTTATTGAAAAACAAATATCAATGAGACAGTTTCACAACTGATTACAGGCACATTTTCAGTAATTAATACATTGTGTATTGTTGACTTAGAAAAATGGAATAAGGATTTTTTGTTGTTGTTGTTGTTGTTGTTTGTTGTTTTGCTCCGAATGCCTTCAGGGCAGGTTTGGCTGGCTGGAGTGTTGTGGGGATCGAACTACAGCAACCTGAGGCTGACAGCTTTGTGGAAGCAGCCACTTAAAGAACTGAGCTAGGGCCAGGCTCCCCCTTTGTTCTCTCTTCTTCCTGGAGGCTGTGTCATGAGTCCCTAACCCTCTGTTGAGCCCTTTGCCATGCTGTTCTGCCTTAGAGGCACCAGTGGACTGAAACCTCCAAAAATTGTGAGCCAAAATAAACCTCACCTCTTTCGTTTGTGGGTATTGAGTGTTGGGTCGAGAAAATGATCAAGACATCAGCTCTTGGGGCTGGTGAGATGGCTCAATGGTCTAAAGCACCTACTTAGAACAAGCTTAGCAAAGCACAGGGACCGTGGTTCAATCCCCCAGCACCACATGCCAGCCAGCCCCGCCCCCTGGTGGGCTGAGCTGGCCACACACACACACACACACACACACACACACACACAATAAATAAATAAAAATAAAACATTAAAAAAAAAAAAAGACATCAGCTCTTCCTGAGAAACTCAGCCTCAAGGTTATACAGTGTGCCCAAGGGCTACAGTTCATAAATGACAGAGTCAAGATTTAAAATCAACTATATTGCTTCCAACACCCATCCTCTTAATCTCTGCAGAATATTATACTTTGATCTCTTAAAATGTTACTTGATGTGGGTTTTGTGGTCATGAAGACCAAAGTTCATAACCTGATTTTCCCCTCTTACTTACCCTCTAGTTCCCTCTGAACCTCAATTTCTCCATCTGTACAATGAAGAAAATGGCAACTTTCCTGTGGAATGTTATAAAGTTTAAATTACTTAATAAATGTCAAAAATACATGATTTTGAGACTGGGCATGTTGGCACACACCTGTAAACTTAGCACTGGGGAGACCGTAAAAAGGAGGATTGTTACTTATCCAATCTACACAGTGAGACCCTGTCCACCCTGTCCACCCTGTTCTAAAATACAAAAACAAACAAACATGATTTTGATCACAAAAAATTGTTGCCTGTCTTCTTGATTTAGGCTTCTACTTCCCAACCCTGACTGCCCAGAATCTCTGTTGCGTGGTCCATGATGTGTGTGCTTAAGAAGATCTTGCCTTTCTTCCACTTGCATGCCTGTTGTAGCCCAGGGAAATCTGGCAGAAAGCCCAACACTGCTTTTTGTAGCTCTACAATCACCCCCACACCCACAATGCTCCAGTGTAGCAGAAGATGCTCCCAAGCTGATCTGCTAGTTGTCTAGGTAACAGTTCCTGCTCCAGTTCCTGTTCTTTCTGTCTCCTAAAAACAGCTGGTTAATATGATGCATAGCTGGTCACTATGATGTATATTGTAAGAACCAATCAAAGACAGCCAAGTACTCTGCCTCTGTACCTCCCCTTTCAGTTCCATAGAAACCTCCCTCCTGGGCCTTCAAGGCCTAATGTTTTGGGAATGATCCCAAGCAGTGGCCAGCAATGTAAAATAGAGCTGCCTGTGAATCCTGGGTGTCATATTGGTGTTTTTGCTTGCATTGCACCAGTGGTTTCCACTCCACAGTGAAATAATACAGGGCCTCACATGCAAATACCCTTAGAGTCAGCATATAAAATACAATAATCCTACTTTTGAGATTTAAGAAATAAAATCTAATCTCTGAAGGGAATCTAAGAACACTACCAATTCAAAGAAAGGAAAAGGAATGGAAACAAATTTTACAATTGGTCCCATCTCAGTACCATGCCTAACTTCCATTTTCAGATCCTTTGGCTCTAGAGAGAAGGGGCAACATCTGAAAAAAGGCATGAACATTTGTTGGCCTAATAAATTGGAGACCCACAAATAAGGTGTCCCTTGGGGCTGGAGAGATGGCTCAGTGGTCTAAAGCACCTACTTGGAACAAGCTTGGCAAAGCACAGGGACTGCGGTTCGATCCCCCACCACCACATGCCAGCCAGCCCCGCCCCCTGGTGGGCTGAGCTGGCCACACACACACACACACACACACACACACTAAATAAATGTTTAAAAAAAAAATAAGGTGTCCCTCTGTCCCATTCATAATCTACACATACACACATATGCACATGCATACACAAATGTAGGTTCCATAATGGCTTAAATGTTTATGCATCATTGTATTCTAGCACCTAGATTTGTGTTAGACATATAGCAGGTACCTAATATTTGCCAAATGAATGAACCAACAGACTGCTTGAAGTGAGCACCATACTTCTGAATTGTAGGAAAGCATTTGGGAAGAGCTAGTAACTATCCAAATCTGATCAATATGCATATCCGATGTACACCTCTAGCATTTTTGTGCTGTCACAACTATAAGACTGGCAACTGGGAGACATTTTATATGCCTCTAAGATTGTGGTCTTCATGAACTCTTGAGGGAAAATTGTATTTATACAACCAGAGCCCATGAGGTACACTGTGCCCTGAGTGACCACAGGTCTACGGTATTGCAACTGGGCCACTGCAGAAGGCATAGTGAACATGCCAAGCCCAGTTAATTTGGGAATGTCACAGCTAAGTGAGCCAAGTCCTGTCAGATCCTCAATGATCAAGTCTGTTACTTTCACATCTGGCACACAACAATTACTCCTGAATCAGAGACATTTGAGGTTTAATCCATTAGTATTGAGTATTTTCCTCCTCTATGTCTCTCCAAGAGCTAAGAAGGAGAGTGTGGTCTGAGTTTTCTGTGATGCTGGGAGTGTGTGTAGATTTGGCTCAACACACAGATTTGATTCCCTTATCTGGGCCACCTTCACACAGAGTATAAGCACCTGGGTGACACTGGTCAGAGTGAAGATTCAGCAACTGAGATTGTCTTCTAGAAGTGCTGTCAGATAATCCCAGCACCCAGGGGGCTGAGGCAGGATCATGGCAAGTTTGAGACCAGCCTGGGCTACCAAGTGAGGCCAAGACCAGCTTCAATTGTATAGTGAGACCCTGTCTCAAGAAGACAAAAAAACAAAACAGACAAAAAATAGATATAATGCTACCAGTAACTTCAGAAGTTCTCTGAAGTCAGAATAGACGAGATCTTGATGGGATATGGAACAGAATTTCACATCCATTTGTTACACAAAGAAGAATTTTTGTTTTCATATATGTCATGGTCATGACTTCCTTTACAACTGTTATTGTGTTTGCTTTTCTCTCTTCTTCCCCAGAACCTGGTCCACTGCCTAATATATAACTTTACTCACAAAAACCTGTTCTACTACATTCAACTGCCGGTAGATTCCAGAAGTCCTGGACCCTTTTTGAAATTAGAAATAATAATCATGTGATATTCTTTGGGCTTATCATTTCTAAGTTACAGAAAACAGGGATAATTTTTCACCAAGGGGAACAAAGACAGTCACTGCCTTTTTCTTCCACAGGGTCTTCTCTGACAACACAGGTCAGCCTCTGGCTTGCTTTCTGGTACAAGAAACAAATACCAGAAATCCAAGTTATTTTATAAAGCAAAGGGACGTATCATCCAGTGGAAACTAATCACAAACACTAATATTAAAAGCACAATTTCATGACAGCTATCTTAACTAAGAGATTTAAAGTACAGCTTCTAAAGCCACAAACTACGCCGAGTGACCCTCAGGGAACTATGCACATGGCCAAGAGTCAGTCTATGGTACTGGATCTTGATTCTGAACCTTGGCCCTGACACTTGTGAGCTGAGTTCTCCACACACCTTGCTTAGGCCCCCTCATCTTGACTTCTTCATCTCTCAAGGAGGAATGACAGTGGCACGCGATGAAAAGTTAATGAAGCAGTCTCTGCAAAGGACTTACACCGCACCTGTATAGAGCAAGTGCTCAGTAAGCGATGGCTATTAGTAATCTCATTGGTTTCACGCTTGTTATTAATCAGACCATCCCACACCCATCCTTCAGCCTTATCCCCGGGTCCAGTCCCTGTCTGATTATGAGGTGGCACAGCCTTTCAGGCCACATCCCAGGCCTCATTTCTAAGTTTCCCTAACATGGCTGCCCTTGCCCCTGCCGAGATCCCGAGGAAACCTTGGCATGTTACATTTTCTCTCCTGACTTGAAGAATGATCTCTCTCCTTTTCTCTCTACTGTCAGCTCAACTACAGACTTCATTTATTAGCTCTAGTGTCACAGCTCTGGACTTGGCTTTACCACATTTTTCCTGTCACCTCTTACCTTTATTTATGGGAGTGAGCTGAGGGAATTTTGGGTTTGCAGAAAACTTAAGCAGGAGGGGCAGAGATTTTCCATATACCCTAAACCTCTCTTTCCAGTCTCCTCTATGGCCAGCCTCTTATATTAGTGTAGTACATCTGTTGTAACTGATGAGCAAACGTTCACACATTATTAGCAGCTAATACCAGGGTCTGCATTAGGGTTCAGTCCTTCAGTTGTACATTCTTCTCTCACCTTTTTTGACCACCCTTTCCATGAACACTCCTACTTACCATGCTAGCCCCCTTTTCTTGGAAGGCCCTTCCCTGCTTCATCATTTGCCAAACCTACATCCGAGTCTCTAATGCCTTTGCATAATCCTCTCTCTAGCTTTTATGTGCAATCTGTTTTCAAAACCATCTCCAAGTTTTAAATGGCTTGGTCTTCAAGTGTGCATCTTAACACGAGACTGCCCTGGCTGGACCTCTACAACCTTCCCTCTTACAGTGATCCTTCTCTCTGCAGAGCCCCCAGGATTCTGGAGGCAAAGCCTTGCATGCTTTTGCACACGTCTAAGAGAGGGAGAGTCACAGGAGGGACAAAAGATACTGTCTGTCTCACCCTGCCCTTCCTACTTATTTCCTATCATTTCTGTCCTCATCAGACCAAAAGGAATAGAAAATAAGTCTGTGACTGTACACCTTCCTCCCTTTCTGTCTGTCTGCCCCCCCCTTCCTTTCTGCTTTCTTTCCTTCTTTCCTTCTATCATTTTTTCCTTCCCAGAACCTCCTTACTTAACTAATTAATGACAGAACAGCTGCAAAACACCCTGGGCCTGGAATGAAGGCCCACGAGTGCAAGATGATGGTGTGGAAGTCTTATCAGAAGGTGACATTCCTGGTCTTCTCTAGTGCCCTGCTACCCATACTTTTCACATTCCAAGCTCTGAGACGCCCCCTTGGCAACTGACCATCTTGACTTGGATTAGTTACCATTTCCAAAAAAACTGGAAACCCAGTACCCACTGAGGTCTTAATGTTAGGAAGCTGATATTTGGGGAATGCATTTTGCTTTATTAAAGTCTTTCACATCCAATTTGCTGACTATGCCTTTCAGACCAATGGCATATTTAGGCTGCATCAATATAAATCAGTTTGACTGGATTCAGTAAAATATATACGTGTATAATTCAATCAGACAATTGCCTTTTCTTTACTTACGTGATACTAGTGATGAATTTTTAGTCTTTAGCAGTTGCTTTAATAAATATAGTCCTATGTTAAACTACCATTTTGTTTTCCTGCTGCATAGGAGCTGGGTTTAAAAAAAACTTTTTTGGCACAATTTTTAAATGTTTTTTTTCAAATCACTAAGGAGATTTATCATTTCCTCATGAGCTAAAATGCCCTTAGGATGTATGTTTAACTGCATTCTCACCCCATCATGGGCTGCACAAACCTTACAAGCCCGGGTGGAGAACTTGGGGCCAATTTTATCATTAAATAAACTCTGGAATGCCCCAGGCAGGGTCGTTAACTTGTCTCCCCTACAGACTACTGGTCCAAATAGCCACCTCCCTCCTGGGGGCTCCCACGGGGCTCTGGGTGTGCTCTGTGGCTCCCTTCCTGGCATAAGGGACAATTGAACCATTATATTTGCACTAAGAGCAAAGAGCCAGCTCAGTTCAGCTCTGTACACAAAGATGGAAAAAAAATGGGCACCAAATATAGACCACTGGGACAATTTATTTGTCTTGAGAGTGTTTAAGACACACAAGCAAGCCCCGTCAAGCTATAAATGGTCAGCTTTGTGCAATTACCACACAAGTCTAAAGAGCAATCTATGTAAGTAACATGCGGTTACACCATGTAGGTGGCCTAGCAAGGCTCGCTCTTCACGCCCTTGACAATCCACCCCAATATCGCTCCCTACATTGTGCTGTTCATTATTTATATCATGGTCTTACTCAAAACATTGATTTGAATCTTCCACTTTTCCTGCAAAGTTAAGTATTAAAAAAATAAAAGTCTTAAAACTTCAAAGTTCTTGTCCAAATCTCTGATTTTTAGCCTTTTATAATTTATACACCAGTTGAGCCACAGATCCACTCTAATTCTAGGTGTACTACTGACTCACCATCCAATGTTTTCATCAAAATTGAACTGCAACTGAAACATTTCCTGGGTGTCCACAAGCCTGGCATGAGAGGGAAAAGATGAGGGAGAGGAGATAGGAAGGGAGGAGAGGGAAGAGGACAGGAGGGGAGGGAAAAGAAGGGAAAAGAGAGAAAGGTTAGGAGAGATGCGGGGAGGAGAGGGGAGGGGAAGGAAGGGAATAGGAGGGGAGGGAAGAGAAGAGGAGGGAAGGGAAAGGAAGAGAAAGGGAGGGGAAGGGAAGAGAAAGGGGGAAGAAGGGGAGGGGCGAGGAGGGACGTGGCGGGGCGGGGAGAGATGAGACGAGACGAAACAAGATGAGGACCTGGGAGATAGCGCAGTAGAATAAGCACTTGCCTGGCAAGCACAGGGGCCTGAGTTCAATCTCCGGTTCCGCCAAAACGAAGAAAAAGAAAGAGATGAGATGAGATCGGGTAAGGAAGGAGGGAAGGATAAAATTTAGAGCCTGTTTTTCTCACTTACAACTTATAATATGCCTTTCAGATAGAAAACCTGGAAAGGATCCCTACCTCCGCCTCCAGAACCCTCTTCTCCCTCAGAGAGTATCCAGCCATAATTCCTGGGAATTTCAACCAGCCCTCTTCCTTCCTAGAGACGTAAATGTGCCATCCCTGCCAGCGATTCAACATTGTGTAATACAGAAGGGGAATCCTAAGGATAAGTCTTAACCCACAGTAGCAGGAGGTATCCCCTGCCATGCCAAGCTTTGAAATCCTGGGTCACTGTGAACGTCAAATCTCCAAGCAAATGCAGCTGCCACAAAGATGAGGAGAGATGGAGTGTGAATAGCACAAGGCCTGCCTGAGTGGCATCTGTGAGCCTCTTTCTTGAAGATAAGTGGTTAACAGAGTCTAGAAAGAGAAAGCAAATGCAAAACCATCTAAGCACAGCAATAAGACTGTAAGATTAATCAACTGTGTATTCCAGCGCTGCTATGGAAAAAATTGAGCAAGAGTGGCAGAAAAGAACTCAAAAAACCTGTGTCCTCCAGGAAGGGGGTGCTTCCACCCACTCACCAGACAGTTCCAAAAGCCAAGACGACTCAAAGAGGGCTACAGAGTGTATCTGTCCGAGCAATCCCACCTCAGTTTGCTGAACCTAGCCCTACAATGCAGGTGCTTACCAGGCAGCCCCACTGCCCAAGCTGATGTCAAGGTGCCTGCAGCCCACAAGGGCCCATGGAGCAGGGTCTGTTACCCAACAGCCTTCCACTGTTCACTCTGTCGATCTGCCCCACAGAGAGGCCTCCCTCTTCTTCCTCCTCCTCCTCCTTATTATCCTCCTTCTTTTCCTGCTCCCCCTATCCTGTGGCCTTCTACAGATGCTATACCTGCAAGATACAGACAGAATCACTAAACCAGGAAAAGGAATTCCTATCTTAGGCATCTTCTTTAAACAGCTAAGACCCAGGACAAGCCTTGGAGCTCGTCTGGCCTTCTTGGATGGATCTTTATCTGTCAAATTGGGATAATAACCAGGAAGCAGAGTGGTTAGCAGGTTATGCAGGCATCTGTTGAATCAGAGGCCTTGAGCTTAGGTGGCAGTTCATCCACCTGGTAGGTGAGTCAGTTGGGATAATGTCCCTGGCTTCTCTATGCTTCCAGCTCTTTGTAAAGTGGGGGGAACAATATGACTGTGTCAATGAATAGACACAATGGTACCTGGTGATTAAATGAGATGAGACTGTGCCATGGCTAGTATGGCACCTGGTTCAAAGTGAAACACAAGGGCCAGCCAAATAGCTCAGCAGATTAAAGTGCCTGCAAGCAGGTGCAGAGGCCGGGAGTTCAATCCCCAGGCCTGCTGTACCGGCCCCAACCCCGGGGCACACTGAGACTGGGTGTGGTGACACGCACCTGTAATCTCAGCTCTTAGGAGGCTGTAAACAGGCAGATCACTACGAGTCTGATCTAGTAGTGAGACTCTGAACATCCTGTAGACCCTTCCCTAAAATACAAAGTGAAACACAAGAAAGGTTAACTGTCTGCATTGCCATTATCACCATCCTTTACCAAAGGGTGAAACGAGCTGACATCTCCACAAAAAAGAATCATATGTCACACATATTTTTCTTATCCTAGGGAAATCCAGTTTATGTGCTTCAGCCTCTGTCGCTAGATGAAAAGGGAAAGCCATACCTCTTTTCATTTAGGGGGAACCACTGATATTTGAGAAACAAATATTTTGCCTCCAATTTTCAATAGCTATAGAACAAAAGAAACCTGCAAAGCTGAGATAACGTGGACCAAAATTCACAGTGCTGCTCCTGGTAACTTCCTTGAATCTTGTGCATCTCCTAGTGGCGATCTTTCAAAATGACTGAAATCACATTCATTAGAGTAAAAGACAAACTCTTGCCATTTACACATCTAGGATAAGCTGGGCCCAACACTCCAAGACACTTCCCTGTTAGGGGGAAAGATGTTAAATTTAAATCTCCCTAAATAGGCACCAGGGAGATTTAGAGCCAGTGAATTCTCGCCCCCAGCCTTCCGAGTACAAGAGCCATAGACATAGTACTTTGTGTGGCCTTGCATTAGACAGCTTCCACTAGTACAACAAAATACCTCAGCTAACTTATAAAAAGGACAGATTCACCTTCTATCACAGATTTGGAAGCTTCAGGCCGTGACAGGTTGGCCCCACCACATTGGGTCCATAACAGCACCGTGCATCATAGCCGGACCACAGGGTAGAGGAAGACTGTTCACTTCACAGCTGGAGCTGGAAGCCTACCATCCCCTCCAAAGGCACACGTCTAGTAATCTAAAGCCTCGCACTGGGCTCTGTCACTGACAGCCTGGTCTCAGTTACTTTCTCTTATCTGGCACAAAACTCCTCATACACACAACTTAAGGAAGGAGAGTTTTTTGCTTTGGCTTGAAGTCAGCTGGCTCCAAGGCAGGGTGGCAGAGCAGCATGACAGAGGGGCATGCCAGAGGAGAAACAGCCCATGGCATGGTGACAGGAAGCAGAGAGCAATGAAAAGAAGAGGGAAGGAGACAGACCCTTCCAGGCCTTGCCCCTAGTGATCTAGTGTCTCCAACCAAGCTTCACCTCTCAACATCTCATGTAGCTATAAACTCATCAACAGACTAATCTGTAGACGTGCATCACAACCCCATGATCCAGTCACCTCCCCAAGGCCCCACCTATGAGCACATGAGGCTTTGGGGGGACATCTAGACATAAGCCATAACAATTCTCCACCACTGTGAACAGGCCCTTAATGATGGGTCATTAGTGAAGGATTCCAGATCCAAACTATAGTAGCCCCCATGAAAAACTTCAAGAAAACATTATCAGCTGGCAACAGTCTCCAGCTATTCTCTCTACCCTAATCCACCTTCTCCCTAAACCCAAGAAGATGAAGCAGAATAAAGGGGGAATCTATTTTACACCTTCCCAAAATCCCAGGACTCTTTTCTTTTTTTTTTTTTTTTTTTGGGTGGAACCAGGGATTGAACTCATGCCCTTGTGCTTGCTAGGCAATCACTTATTCTACTGAGCCATCTCCCTGGCCCTTAGGACTCTTTTCTTTTAGGTGTGTGGCACAGGCTCAAAGGTAATGAAACTAAATGAATGTCATGTGAAGAACCTGGACCTTTGGTAATTCCAGCCAGGCCCTTGTGTGATTCCAGACCCTGCCATTCATGGACTGATATTTCAGGAAGGTTGTTTAATACAGGTTGAACATCCCTAACCCAAAAGTCTAAAATCCCAAATGCTTCATTCTAAAAGTTTTTGATTGCTGACATGATGCCAATGAGTAGAAAACTGTACAGCAGACCTTACGTGATAGGTCATAGCAAAACACCAAATGCTAACAATATTGCATAAAATTACCTTCAGGCTATGTGTATAATAAAGTATACATGCAACATAAGTGAATTTCATGTTTCAACTTGGGTCTCATTCCCAAGACACCTCATTATGCATGTGAACATATACCAAAAGCTGAGAAACACCTCAAGACCTTTTGGCCCTAAGCATTTACATTAAGGAATAATAAGCCTTTATTTCTAAGCCTTAAATTCCTCAGCCAATGTCTGTATGAAAGAGGAAAAGTTGAACACTGACATAGGCAAGAAGAAGACCTCCACGTGGAGATGAAGACAGTAATCAGGGAGATGTTTCCACGAGCTAAAGAATGGCAAAATTGCCGGCAAAACACTAAAAAGTAAGCAAATAGGCACAGAATAATTTCTTCTTCACAGCTGTCACTAAAAACAAACACCTTGATCCTAGACATCTAGCCTTCAAAATGGAGAAAATGAATTTATTTTGTTTAAACATCCAGTTTGTGACATTTTGTAATAGTAACAGAAAACTACAACAATAATTATGATCAGGTACCCACAATGTAAAGACTAAATCAAATTAAGACCACTTTGCTTTAAGAATATTGATAAATAATTGGAAAACACTAGCAATATGCTTTAATATAAATAAAGCATTCAATAGTTGGAAAGAAATTCCTCATCCACAATGGGCACATGACCCACTTTGTGAAATATCTACTTGAGGGGCCTGCCCATTAGCTCAGTTGTTTAAGTGACTGCTTAAACAAAGCAGTCAGGCTCAGGATGCTGTGGTTCGATCCCCAGATCCTCAAGCTTTGCCAGACCTGTCCTGAAGGCATCCCGAGCCATTCAAAAAAAAAAAAAATTCCTTCTAAAATATCTATTTGTAAAGTATGTAAGGAATGTACAAGAATGGTCATGTAAGTATCAGGCATATAATAGGCTCTCAATTAATATATTCCTTTCCCACAGATGATCAGACCCTGGTGAGAGGTCGACTCTGAAGAACTAAGGAAACCAGCTTCCACAAGGGCACTCCTTGCACATGGTGCACCCTGGAGGGCACTGTCTCTAGGCACAGATGCTTACAGTTCCTTCAAGCTCTGTAACTATCCTGTCCACCCTGCCCAAGACGACCCAGTCAATGTCCACAAGTTTGTCTGGTTGCAACAATAGATTAGTGGTCATGTAACTGACCATAAGCTCAAATGATGAACTACAATGCATTCACTGAAATATTTATTTTAACACGTGTTATAACATGGAAAGTGTTTAATGCTATCACAAAGTTTTAAAAGTAGGGGGTAAACTTGCATATGCAGCGTAATCACAACTATGCGAACTCTACAAAGAAAAGAATCTTTCTGGCAATAAGTGTATCAGGTTATAAACTGTGGTTTGTCTCTGGGTAACAATACTTAGTCATTATTCTTTTTTTTTTTTTTTTTTTGGTGG
>NW_004524596.1:6188449-6193422 GCF_000260255.1 Octodon degus | reverse complement strand
CTTCTTCTTCTTCTTCTTCTTCTTCTTCTTCTTCTTCTTCTTCTTCTTCTTCTTCTTCTTCTTCTTCTTCTTCTCCTTCTTCTCCTCCTCCTCCTTCTCCTTCTCCTTCTCCTTCCTCTTCTCTCTCTCTCTCCCTCTCCCTCTTCCTCTCCTCCTTCTCTACACCCCTTTCTCCCAAGCAAAGCTTAAGATCTGTACAAGAATAAAATTCTGCTCTCCATTCACCAATTTCATTCTTGTCCTATTGGTTCTCCCTTCCCTGGTGGCATCTTGATATCCTTCAGCTCTCCAGGTTCTTTGAGATAGTAAAATATTTTGTCCAGTGCTGTTTAATGTAAAACGGCAATGCTCATATCCCACTCAAGGCCTTTCCCTCTCCCCAGCATGAGTCTAACCCTTGGCCAAGGAGTGTGTGTTTCCAGGGCACCTCAAGGAGAGGGCATCACTGCACTCCTGCTCTGTGGGGCTGCCTCTGCCCCTCCACAGTGGGGCAAGAGGAGGTTGGCAACCAATTTCTACTTATATCTCGTGGCTGCTTTGGCTGGTTGTGCTTTCCTTGAAGCAAGTGCCTTCAGGCTGCCTCCCCCATGGGGCCTAGCTTCCCACCATGTAAGATGCTCCCAAGCACAGCCTCTCCTGGTCCCACCTTAGTGTCACCCCAAGCCCTAGACCCTCCTGCCTGTGTCAGTCTCCTTGGAGTGAGTAATTCCTACAAATATGTAAGCTCGAGCTCAGCATCCATTTAGCCTGCAAGAGATTCAAGAAACCTTGACTCAGTGAAGAGTAGTGTCTTAGTCACTTTGCAGTCACTGGGACTGAATGCCCAATACCTGCAACTTAAAAGTGATGAAGTCTACTTGGGCTCATAGTTGGGTTATTTTTTCTTCAGAATTAAATTTTATTTCACATTGATAGAAATCATGAAAAAGAGTTATACTGTTCTACATTATAACACAGATTTTCACCGGAATAGTTCTTGGGTTCATAGTTTCAGCGGATTTAACCCACGTTGGCTGGCTCCAGCTCCAAAGCAAATAGGATATGGTGGAAGGCCCTTGCACAGGAAATCTGCTCAACCCACGGACGTGGGGAAGGAGCCCAGCATAAGAGCATGGCTTCCTGCATCACACTTGCAGTGACTAATCCCACAGTTTTATTTTATTTTATTTTATTTTATTTTATTTTATTTTATTTTATTTTATTTTATTTTATTTTATTTTATTTTATTTTATTTTATTTTATTTGCCAGCTCAGCCACCCTGGGGAGGGGCTGGTGGGGCATGTGGTGCTGGGGATCAAACCCATCATACTTGCCTAAGCTTGCCTAAACAGGCACTTCAGATCACTGAGCTATCTCACCAGCCCTTTTATTTTATTTTACTTATTTTTTTTAATTTTGTGTGGTCACCCCACAGCTTTGTCCATTCACACTCTTTCAGCTTAAAGAGCAGCCAGGTAAAGAGTACCAAATCCCTAGCTAAGAGAAACTCACCTGGGGACGAGGTATCCTCTTGCTGTCTCATAGGTTATCCATCTCTGGAGTGTCTCTCTCAGAGTCTCATGGCTTGGAGGTGGGAGGGCAAGAAATATGAAAGGAGGATAGGAAGGCCACAGAACACTCCTTAGTTCTGCAGCCCTTCTCCAGCAAGCTCCTCCTCCACCAACGTCCCTTTAAATATCTATTCCATGCTTTATTTTGGCTGCTCAGAAGCACTAGCAAGGGGCTGGTGAGATAGCTCAGCAGACTGCCTGCTTTGGCAAGTGCAGGGGAGGCTGAAAACAGGAGGATCACTACGAGTCTGAGCTACATAGTGAGACCCTGTAAAAATACAGGAATGATAGCAAGATCCTAAATCAGGGTTTGTTCAATTGGATAATGTTCTATGGGGTGAAGTCTGATGGTTTTTTTTCTTTATTGCCTATTTTTCCATCTTAGAAACTTAACCAAAATATCACTTAAAAATTTTGTTTTTCCACGATAAGAGAAGATGCCTAGTTCATGTTAGTGAAGTCCAGATACCTTTACAGATCACTTCCTAGGTCATCATCTTCACATCCCAGCCACAGCCCTGCTCCCAAAATACCATCTCTTGTGTCACTTCTAGGGCCCTTGCAGATGCAAATAAAATGTTTGTCCACAATTGCTCCCTGCTAGACTACAAGAAATGAAAGCTGGCTTGTGCCCCCTCTGCTAGACCCCAGAGCCAGTTCCATTCCAGCACCAGGCTGCCTGTGGGAAACTTCACACCCACCTGAGTTTCTCTAAGGATAAGGATACCCATCCCCTTCTGTCTGAGCTCCACTAAATCCATATGGAGTTCTATTTTTCCCTCTTCCAGAATTACATACTGAGATTCTTATACTTCCAATTTTCATATCTTTCTCCCAGCTTGGGAAATCTTTATTTAGTTGATAAAATGCATGGGAAGTGGAGAAGAATTGAGCAAAACTAGCTCTGATAGAGACATTTTCCCCACTTACATCCCGGTATTTAGCTTTTGAAGTCTGCCTTGCCCAATGCCATCCCTTATCTGAAGCAATTGTTGTCACCCAATAAGTAGAAAAGGATCTGAGATATAGAACAAAAAAAGATCATACTGGATGACAAGTTTCAATGCACACTGAGATGGGGACTAACTCTGTGGGTTGAGGACTTGGCTAGACATTGGCCTCATAAGTGAGAGGGTGACAGACTATAAGTACTACTTTCAATGTCTTTCTGAACACCAACTGAAGGAGTTTGGTTTTTTTTTTTTTAGTATCTTCAACTTTCTAGTACCTTCAATATATAATGATAAGATACTGTCCCAAAAATCTAACAAGACACATAAGATCTTGCCAAACCTACCTCATTTCTCATCCTCTCTAGCTTCATCTCCTTCCAATACTTTTATCATGCCTGCCCATAAATCCAAGTGTCAGAAGCCCTGGAACAACCAATATGCTAATCATTTTTCTTTTTCTTTTTTTCTTTCTTGCTTTTGTTTTGTTTTGTTTTGTTTTTTGTTTTGTTTTGTTTTGTTCCTTTTGCATGCAGGATTTCATAATGCAGTTCAGGCTCATAGTGACCCTCCTGTCTCAGCCCGGGATTATAGCCATGCACCACCAAGCCCAGTTCCAGAGCCCGCACAGTGCACCCAGCATTCTGGGACCAGCATGGAGTGTGGTACTGGAGAGTGAACTAGAGTCCTTGCGCTTGCCAGGCAGGTGCTTATGCCGCTAAGCTATTTCCCCAGCACTGCCACCATCTTTCTGTCGGGCTGTCAACACCTACTTTTGTACACAAACAGGATTCTCCTTCTCCTTAAGTGGCTATTATGATTAGATCTAAAGAGCTCCCCAAAGTCTCATGAGATAAGCCTTTTGGAAGATGATTGGATTTGAGAGGCACTATCCTCATTAGTGGATTGATCTATTGCTGAGTTTATAGTGAAATATGCTGCCAGAAGGTGAAGCCTGGTAGAAGCACTGTGGTGCTGGGGGTGCGCCTTTGGAATGTGTATCTCCCTTCCTGGCCTTTCCTTTTATCTCTGTTTTCTGGTTGTCAAATTGAGCAATATTCCTCTGCCATGGACTGAATCCTCCAAAACTGTCAGCCAAAATAAAACTCTCCTATAGCTGGTAATGTTCCTAAGGAGAATCACATGGAAAGAAAACATTCTCTCAGGCTTTCACAGAGAGCAAATTTGTCAAACAATGGCTGTGAGTCATCCACGTGGCTGACACTGACAAAGGATGTACAAACTGTGGTACAAGGTTTCAGGGTAAATCCTGAGGGAATTTGACTGACCATGTCAAATACAAAAGTTACATTTCTTGTTATATAGGTCTCGCTTTATCTTGGTCTTAACCATCCAGCAAAAAAGTATAACAAGGTATAAAAAGTAAAACCATATTAATATGCTGAGCTGTGAAAGGCTCAAGTCAACAACTTCTGACATTGTCAGTCCTATGGATAACCCACTACTATTATGGACTATTGGATTGTTTTGCTGAATTCACACACCTACCATATTTAAATGGAAATAGAATACCCATCTCTGACAAAACTAAGCAAAAAAAAAGGGGGATAAAAATGAAGGACCATTTTGTATCTATCTGTATATACAAAATGGATAGATACATCCATTATATCTATATATAATGTTAGATAGATAAGATAGATATACAGCTACTTTCTCTTATTTCAGTGAGAAGAAAGATTTGTACTAATAATGTTTGGACAGGATATCATGTCTGCATCTTGTACTATGAATAACCACTATGAAAACAACAATATGCAATGTATTAACTATTGAAACTGTCGGGGCCAGGGAGATGGCTCAGTGGAATAAGCGCTTCCCTGGCAAGCGCGAGGCCCTGAGTTCAATCCCCGATTCTGCCAAAAATAAAAATAAAAAAGAAAAGAAACTGTCCTACTAATTGGTTTTGAAACTGTCTCATTGCTATTTATATCTCAATAAAATAAATAAATAAATGAGTATATGATACTTAAAAATAAAATAAATTGGTAATGTTGAGTATTTTGTCACAGCAATGGGATAGATTTTGGTACCAGAGAATTGGGGTTATTGCTATGAATATAGCTGACCATGTAGTTTAGAAGTTTTTAGAACTGATCTTCTGGAGGAGTTTAGAAGGATTTAGAGATGCCAGCTAGTGACACCTGAGAATGCTATAAACAGATTAATGAGAACTTCTGGTCAGAACTCAGAAGGCCAGAATACTGATAAGAATGCAGACAGTAGAGGCAAGCCTCATGCAGTTTCACTTGAGACTGAGGACTGTATGGGAAATTGGCCTAGAATCCGTGAGTGTTACTTTCTGCTAAAGAACTTACCTTCATTTTACCTGAGATTTTGTGTGAGGCTGAATTTAAGGGTGGTAGACTAATGAACCTGTTAGAGAAAATTTCAAGACAACCCAACATTCAGGTTGTGGCATGGGTATTTTGGAGTTTTACTTGATATATA
>NW_004524596.1:6177314-6188349 GCF_000260255.1 Octodon degus | reverse complement strand
ATTAGGGAAATAGTTTATTTAGCTCATAAATTGGAGGTTTCAGTCCATACTCAGTTGGCTCCAAGGCAGAGTGGCACAGGGCAGAGAGCAACTTTTCATGGTGGATGGCAAAGAGCAAGAGAACAAGAAAAAAAAGGGAGGAGTAGTGACAACCATTGCTAAACAGAACAAATCTGTCTCCCTTATGTACTTGATCTATATTGAGACTCAGGAACAAAAAGCAGAACTAAAAAAATGTGAAAAGTTTGTACAGAAGTAGCATAGGCAAATTTTGGACAAAAGAGAGCATGATTGTTAAAAAAAATATATCATTTTTTTGAAGGAATCATGTGTTTTGCGTTAAAACTATAAAAAGATGCCTTGTAGGCATCACAGGAAATCACCAGACTCTACCCACTACAGGATTAATGGTGTGAAATGGTACATTCATTTGAAAGACTTTATAGAAATGAGCCCTTACTTATTCAGAGTCATTTAGGGAAGTGTTTCCCTGAGGTCAGCCATCCAGACCCTTATAGGTCCTGTAGCCATAATCCAAGAGGGACAGGCTACAGCTTGACCTGGTAGTAGACCTTATGTCATCCTTGTTGAAGGGATCTTGTTACCATCATCCCATCCTAAGTACAGATCACTTTAACTCCTTTTCCACCACTATGCTTTTATACCTGCTATGGATGTACCATCATGGGTTGATAAGACCCAGTAATCACAGTGTAAACCAGCTACACCCTATAATTCCCAATTATCATTCAACCCTGTTCTTGACAAACAACATGCAATGTTTTCTGTGTCTTCATACCTGGTCCCAGGTGGACAGCCACAACTCCTTTGTACTGAACTCTTCCTCACAAAGTCCCACTGCTCTTTTTCCTGCCTATAGTCCCCCTTTCTTTATGTCATGATCCTATAAAAATCAGTACCAAGCTACTGATCAGGTCTCTAGTACCAGAGTGGCCCCTCTCAGGATTATTCTGAAATAAACCTGTTCTATTGAGCTTGTGCCCCATTTCTCTTCCTCTTTGTCCTGACACGTATATTTTTGGTGTTTTTGTGTTTTGGGGTGTGTGTGTGTGTGTGTGTGTGTGTGTGTGTGTGTGTGTGTGTGTGTGTAGGCATGAAGAAGGAAAGAGTTTGGGGACCATCTTAATTACTTTCCTCATCACTGAGATATACTACCTGACACTCACAAGTAAAAGGAAGAAAAAAATATTTCAGGTCACATTATGTAGAGGTTTCAGTCCACCGTCAGCTGGCTCCAAGGCAGGGCAGTGTGGCAGAGAGGCCTGGAAGAGGAGAAACCATCCATGGCAGGGCAGTCCGGAAACAGAAGAGCAGTGAGCACTGAGCCTGACTTCCTGCTTTTTCCCCTGTATTCCATCCATACTATAATTCTATTGGTTGATTCTACCCGCATCTCAGGTGGAGCTTCCCATCAGCCATCCCCAGAATGCTGCAGAACCAATCAGTGGACTAATATAGCTATCACACACCTTTAATCTATATTCACATGCCTTAGATCCAGCCACGTCGAAAGCCCCACCTATGAATGAGCACATAAGGCTTTGGGGGAACATCTAACTACATCTGGCTCTGTTATACAAGCCATAACAGAGTGACAGAGACTGCCACTAAGATTGTAAAGGAACATCTAGGAGGCCATGAAAAAAAAAAACTGTGACAAGATCACAGTCCCTGTAAGGAGCCTCTGTGAGGGTGATGCTTCAAGTTGTGAGAGTAAAACCAAAAGTGCTGTGGAGAGCCCAGAAAGTTGCCAGAAATGTGGGACATCTATTGAAGAAAACCATAACTGGTAAGTGGAACCTACCCTAATAGAGGATGTGTGTGCTACAATCAATGAGGTAACACGGGCAGGACTTCCCAAGAATTGGGAGCTCATATCTTATAACCTGCCCTAAATGCTAGAACTGGAGCTATGGTACTCTTCTTGGTTTTATTTTGCTTCAGTCAAATTTCTTTCTATTCCCCTATTCCTCTATTTTGGAATGATAATATGTGTGTCATGTCATTGTATATTGGTAATATGTAACTTTTTTAATAGATATTCACAGCTAAGAGTCTACCTTGAGTCTTGGAGGAAGCTTTCAACCTTAGATTTAAAGTAACCCCCAAAGGCCAGGGAGATGGCTCAGTAGAATAAGCACTTCCCTGACAAGTGCAAGGGCCCGATTTCAATCCCTGGTTGTGCCAAAATAAATAGATGATAGATAGATAGATAGATAGATAGATAGATAGATAGATAGATAGATAGATAGATAAAATAGCCCCCAAAAGTGATGAGGTAAGGCTTTTGTAAGGTGACCAGATCACTGGGGGTTTTATACTCATCTGTGATGATCTATTGATGATCTCATAGCTAACTGTGCTGTCAGGAAGCCAAGCCCGGCTGGAAGCGGTGCACTTCTGGGGGTGTGCTTCTGGGGCACGCACCTCTCTCTGTAGCTCATCTCTTGTCTCTCGGCCTTTTGGCTTCCATGGAGCGCACAGCTTTCTTGGACCCTGCTCGTTTGCCATGTCATTTCTGCGTTGGAGCCAGCCAGTCACAGACTTAATCCCCCGAAACTATGAACCAACTTAATCTTCTTTAAATTGGGAATGTGGGCTATTTTGTTTGGGCTGACTAATAGGAGAGCTAATGCAGCAACCTACTGCCCTTGCTTCACCTTTATTTCCGCATCTACTTAGAGTGCAGCTTCTCTGTTCTTCATCCAACGTGAATGTCATATGTTTTATGTTTTCCTGGGTTCCTGTAGGCAGCATTAGTCACTACACTGATGGTCCCCATTGGACTGTGAGCTTTGCAAGGTAAAAGACAATGCCTGATTCTTCTTATCCCTGGTACTGAGCAACTAAACTGCAAGGATGAGTAAGAATTTCAGAACCTTTCCTCTAAGGAGAAGCCAAACCTCATCAATATCCCCCTTACATACGTAGTCTCTCATTCAGACTGATGGGTATTACAGTCAAATTCAATGGTATGTGCTATAACAAGGATTGGGGACATTCAACAATATGCCTTCATGATAACGGTTGTTTAACTTAGGTCATTGTTTAGGCTTAAGATGCCTAAGATACAAACACCTTATTAAAAGTCTTAACATCTCTGGCTTTCCTGCTTACTCTTTTACATGTGTAATTTTAAAATAAATTATAGGAACACAGAAGCACGGAAATCGTAGATAAAATTATGCTGGTTTAAAAAAATTATTAAAACATGTCTATGGGTTTTTATTGCCACTGGAAACTAGGTTAGTTGGCTGCTAATAGGAAAAATAAATGAGCCAATCATGACTGGTCACTTGCCTCTGGCAGTGGTACGTGCATGTGTGTGTCCAAGTACCAGGACAGAATAGCGACATCTCTGTCTGCCAAATGACCAGGATGCATTCCAGAACAAGAAAATACCCATGAGTTAAGGAACTCCTTCCAGCAACCCAGATTCAGAGCCCAGAGGACACTTGTGAGAAAGAGCAGGCCCAAAATACAAAAATTTCCAGTAGACATACCGAGCTCCTTTCCAACGTAAACTCAGCACATATGGGCCTGGTCACAGAGTCTCCTCCCCACAGCCAAATTCTCCTGACTTTTCCTGTTTGACAATAAACACATACAGATCGTATCTAGATTTAAAACTAAAATCAAATACAATAAAATATATTTTCTTAATTTCGCTCTCCCCTTAAACTGCTTTGACTTCCTCTGACCACCTAAGTTTTCAAAAGTTTGTCTTTAACTGACTCCTCTTTCTCACAACATAGAGCAATGTTTTATTTAAATCATTCCCATGGGTGATATTTACAAGGCTTAAATGCAGTGTCATTAATAAAAATGGAACACACATCCAACAGAGTAGCAAGTCACTATGTAGACCCAGTGTGTGGACAGGGGACACTTGGGAACAGCAACCACTTCTCCTAATCATCCATCTACAAGTTAATCAACAAAACGCTCAATAAACACTATTTACATGAAAGTTAATGTAAGATATTAGTAAGTCTTCTTTTCCCTGCTACTTCTCAATACTTTTCCAGATCTTCAAGTTCTTATCTTGACTTACAATATATAAGAAAATTATCCCTACTCCATTCTTTTGGCTCCCACTCACAGTGCTGAAACCCACAAGGTCACGGCTAGATCACTCCACCCCTCTCCTAAGAAATTTCAGACCGCTCAGCAGCTATTATGGGTTGAACTGTGTTTTCCAAAACATGTGGAATTCCTACCTCCTATTACTTCAACATGTGTCCTTATTTGGCCATTGTATGTCTTTGTACAGTAAAAGATTCTAGTAGATATGATTACTTAAAAAGATACCACACCCAAAAGCTACAACTCTTGTTGCATAGGTCCTGCTTTACCTTGGTCTTAACCATCCAGCAGAAAAGTATAAAAATGAAATATAAGAAGTAAAGCCATGCTGTTATGTTGAACTATAGGGGACTCAGGTCAACGATTTCTGACATTGCCAGTCAAGCGGAAGACCCAATACTATTATGAGCTACTGGACTCTTTTAGAATATTTTACTGAGTTTACACACCTATAATATTCAAATAACGGAACTTAACAAGAAAAGGGGGTACAGATGAATGTCCATTTTGTATCTGTGTATTCAAAGTGGTTAGGATAGATATATAGTTACATTCTCTTAATGAATAGAGCGATTTGTTCTAATGGTGTTTGTAAATAGGATATCATGTCCACATCTTGTACAGCAATTAACCACTAGGAAGAATGTATGCAATGTGTTAATTATTGAAACTGTCCTACCGATTTGATTTGAAACTGTCTCATTGCTATTTGTTTCTCAATAAAATTATGGGAAAAAAAAGATACCACACTGGAGAAGGGTGGGTCCCAACCTAAAATGAGCAGCTACTTATAAAAAGAGAAATTTGAGCAGAGACCCAGGAAGTTGCCCTCAGGGAACCAGTTGCAGGGATGAAAGCACTGTTGTAAGCCAAGGAGCAGCAGGGACTACCAAAGCTGCAAGAAGCAAACAAGCATACCTCCCTCTGCGTTCAGAGGAAGCACAGCTCTACCAATGCTTTACTTTTGAACGTTCAGCCTCCTGAAGTACAAGGGAACAAATTTCTGCTGTGTTAAGCGGTAGTTTGCATTGCTTGTTACAGCAGTCCTAGGAAATTAATCCAGAGGCCATCTTGAATTCTCTCACATATATCAACACCACTTCAGAAGGAGAAAGGCAAAGTTGAACCTCAGTTTTTTTAATTTTTGTTTTCGTTTTTGTTGCCTTTCATAACTAGATTTCCTCTCAATCCTAATTTTTGCCTCTTCTCTCCACAGGGTCTCACCTCTAGACTCTCATGGGTTCTTACTTCCCTGCTTAAGACCTGCCTGTGAGAAGCCCTCTTTTGTATTTAAGAACCAAGATAATCTTAAAAATGAAAGCCTATTTCTGAATTAGAATATGAAACATTTGAAAGTTCTACTCAAACGTCTTAGAAACACATGTCATCCCATATTGGGATACTTATTTAAGGGACCAAGTCTTAACAAGCCAAATGCTATAATTTGGCCTTAGAAAAAACACTAACCAATATTTCTGAAGAGATTTAATCCTATCTCATTTCTCCTCATGTTTTATTTAACATTTCCAGTAGAAAACTTAGACATGTTCTAGTCATGATTCTACAAAGTACAAACTAAAATGTTCAAATAATAGAAATTCACCTATTGTTGGATATAAGTAACACACAAACTTTGGAAAACCTTATTACTAAGGCTTAGTTTGTACATTCATAAACAATGTACTGAAGCTAGTAGTAGTTAAGTCTGCAAATAAAATCTGTATTAAGAATCCCCAAATTGTTTTACTTGCCCATTAGCAAAAAAAGTGAATGTTCTTACAGTACATTTATAAGACACATGTACATATTATACATTAAAATACACAGGCCTTAGAATTGTGATGAACTAAAACTAAATATAAGAACTGTAACAGTTATTTTGTTTTCACACAGACCATTTTTAGAACTTTGGAAAACATAAACCTATATTATAGTGAATATAATGTAGGTAAAGAGTAAATTCTAGAATTAACTTGGTTTTCTTTTTGTTTTGTTTTGTTGTTGGTGGTGGGGGTGATCGTGATGTTGGCTTTTTTTTTTTTTTTAATATATTTGATGCTGGGTCTCACTATGCAGCTCAGACTCATAGTGATTCTCCTGTTTCAGCCTTCCCAGTTCTGGGATTACAGGTGTGCACCACCATGCCCAATTTTGGGGCCCAGCTCAGCACAGGCAGTGTAGGGCCAGCATGGCATGCAGTACCTGGGATTGAATCCAGCTCCTTGTGCTTGCCTAGGCAGGAACTTAGGCCACTGAGCTATCTCCACAGCCCAACTTGGAGGTTTTCAAAAAGTATCGTAGAACTGGGCCATCAGGAATCCTTTCTAAGCCCTAGTTCTCTTCTCTCACTTATGCCAAACTTCTCCTGCCCATTGTACATGTTGGCACATTTCCAAACTATAGAAGTAGACAAAACAGAGCTCTCATCAATAGATCATAAATTGTTTCAGCCAGTGGTACACAGAAGAAGAGCAAACCTTAATTTTCAGAACCATATGGGTCTTCACAAATAGAAATAATAGTAAAACACTCATGTACTGAAGGAAAATACAGAATAATAGGTATGTCTCTGATGTTATACGACCTGAGTTAAGACATGAGGAATGAGTCAAGAGTGTTGATGTACTTTTTAATCTCTACATATAAACAGAGGATAAATATAATTTGGCAAATGCAACACAACACTTTGGGAATGTCTCAGGAACGTTTTGCACACATAAACATTGGAAAACAGGTTAGGATAGGTATATAGTTACATTCTCTTAATGAATAGAGCTATTTATTCTAATGGTGTTTGTAAATAGGATATCATGTCTGCATCTTGTACAGCAATTAACCACTAGGAAGAATGTATGCAATGTGTGAATTATTGAAACTGTCCTACCAATTTAATTTGAAACTGTCTCATTGCTATTTGTTTATCAATAAAATTATGGGGAAAAAAACATTGGAAAACAGTGTGGAGATTCCTCAATAAACTAAAACTAGAGGTTCCATTTAACCCAGCTAATCCTCTTCTTGTTGTCTTCCCAAAAGAATTAAAAGCATCGTACCACAGCAATATACACACACCCAGGTTTATACCCACACAATTTGTAATAGCTAGATCCTGGAAGCAGCGCAAATGCCCATCAACCAATGAATGCATAGAGAAAATGTGGGAGGGGGTGTTTATACAGTAGAGTACTACTCTGTTTTAAAGAAGGATAAGCTTGAGACATTTCTAGGTAAATGGATGCACCTCAGATCTGATTTATTTCTTAATCCTCATACACACATACAGAGTTCATATGTTTGGAATATGTGACACAAACCTTATGTAAATGTCTGTTTATCTATCCTTTGGGATTTAGAATAGGTCTTTTCAAGATACCAATAAAACCATTAACTAAGGACGTACATGATGACAGTTGATGAGCAAGAATTATAGAAGTCTTCATCTTAACTCTCATTACTGAATGCTGGATAAGTGCCTTATAGATATTTTCTCACCCTTATTTCCCAGCTACAAGCAATAAGTGTAACAACTACTCTCACTGTATTGTCACTATGACAAGTAACTGCTCAAGGAGCTTGCAGCAATTAGGTGCCTGAAACAAGATTTCAGGCAATACAATCAAATTCCAGTGAGATTCACCTCTTCTATAGTACCAGTCATAAAGACCATCTCATTCCACCTGATCATAGAAATGGCATCAACTTTCCTCTTCAATGATCTTAGTTTTTTCCATGAAATCTTTCTTACTTGATGACTCAGATAAAGGGGAGAAAGCACTAAACAATGAGTTGTTCCATCCTGAATAGCCTCGATTGTTCATTATTGTGTCTGAAAAGACAAAATACTTTAAATCATGCTGGCTCCTCTACCAAAGTGGGGAACACAATGAGAGATAAAGGAATAAAGCAAATGGAGAGCACTTTAGCATTTCTATTAATAATAAATGCTACCTTGAATACTGACAATTTTGTCCCCAGAAGGTTCTAACATAGGCCTAGGGAGTCCATCAATTAAGTCTATCCCAACCGCTCTCTTTAACCCATATCTACTCTATCTTCCTATGCAAATTCACTACTTGTTCTATTTTCCACTAAAAATGAGTCAATTTGCATTACCCAAAGATCTCAGCTGTTCTGGAAAAAGCAAAATCAACATCACAAAAACATTCCAATGATAATATGCTGAATATCCTATGTACAAATTTAAACTCACTCACTATGAGGTTCCTAGACAGAAATTAAAGTCCCCTTATAAATTCAAGTCTTTAAAAAGAAAAATTTCCAAAGAGATTCAAGTCTATAATCACATTCCTTTTCTTTTGTATGTTAAAATTAAAAAAAAAAAACCTCCCCAAAACTTCTTTAATGGCAGTACAATCACCTAAGCATTACGGAAAACTTTTCTCATAAAGGATATTTAATAATGCTTAGCAGCTGAACTGGCAAGAGAGTAACAAAAATCATTCATGATCAAAAGTTATTTAAAATAAAAATGCAGTAAAATAACTTAACAGTAAAGCTGACAGCTGCCCCCAAGAACAAACTTATCTCTGGTAGCCTAGAACTTGGGTTTCAATGGATCATAAACAACAAAGTTGATGTCCTGAGGAAGATGAGATGCCAGATGAGGAATGTCTGATAAGACCTGGACCCCAAAAGAAAATATACTGGAAGAAAGAAAAAAAACAATAGCCCCACAGAGATAAACAATAAAGAAACTTGACTCTTAGTGAAGAAGAAAAAAAGCATATCCTCTGAAAAATTTATGTTCACAAACTATTCATCCATTGAGTCTGGGACTGGAATTTATAGTATACATATGGCTAGAGAAAAAAAACTCCATGTTGAAAATTCAGTTTAAAGTAGTCCCAGGTTGGGAATGCCATGTATCACATAGAAGAACAAAATATAAATTCACTCCAAAAGAATTCTGTGTGATCTAGTGTTCAAAGAATTTCCAGAAGAGCATGAGCTCACACTTGAAAATCATTTTAAAATGAAATTAAAGTGAAATGAGGAAAGCAATATGACTAAAAACCAATATGACTGAGAATTAATGAATAAAACTATAAAACTTTAATCATGTCTAAAATCGATATAGGTATTGGAATTATCAGATATAAAATATAAATTATTTGCAAATGCTTATGAAATATATGAGTTTGAAATTATGGTAAAATAAAAAAAAGTTCAGGTAGGCTTAGAAATCAAAACTTCAATTTTTAAAAATTAAAACTATAATCCAAATTGGATATTCATGGTTAAACATGAACACACCAGATTAAACACAAGCTAGCAAGAACAGTTATGTGCTAAAAAAATCTAAAGAATGTATACATAATGAATCACAGAAAAAAAGAGATATAAAATATAAAAGATTAAGAAATATGGAGGCTAGCATAAGAACATCTGACAGTGCTTATCAAAATTTAATGTTCATAGGGGGGCCTGCCCCTTGGCTCAGTTCAAGTGGCTGCTTCAACAAAGCAGTCAGGCTCAGGTTGCTGCGGTTTGATCCCCACAACTCAAGCCAGCCAAACCTGCCCTGAAGGCATTCGGAGCAAAAAAAAAAAAAAAATTTAATCTTCATAGATTCTACTAGATGCATTGTTTAGGCAAAGATGCTAATTTCGTAGCCTGGGATAAGATCTGAGATTCCGCATTTCTAACAAATTGTGGATCGAGTAAATTATATTCATAAAATCATGCTTAGCAAACAAGAAATCATTAAAATTAAATGCATTCATATCATTTAAATTTATTAAAGAAAATCCATACTTAAGTGTACTGTAGTGAAATTATAGAAAAGCAAAGAGAAAGAAGGGATTGTGTTTGCTTGCCCTTTTGTTCATACTGCATCGTCCGGGCCTTGAACTCACTGTGGAGCTCAGGTTGGCCTCAAGCTTCCAAGACACATTAAGTGCACGTACGTACTCTGTCAGATGAATGTAAATATCAGGTACTGCAAACTTGGACTAATGACAAAAAGGAAAACTTGAAATACACAATAAGCAACTTGATATAAACAATGCAGGGCCAGGAAGGTGGCTCAGTAGAATAAGCGCTTGCCTGGCAAAGGCCAGGTCCTGAGTTCAATCCCTGGTTCCACCAAAAAAAAAAAAAAAACCAAAAACTTGAAAAAGTATAACTTAGTCCCACTGAGATTAACTCCAAGGAATCAGAACTGTTTGGTTTCTGTATCCTGTCTATGTTTTACTTCAGAATAAGCACTCATGATTGGCTGGGAGAAAAAAAAAAATCTCATTATAAACAATGCAGATTGAACATCCCTAATCCAAACATCTAAAATCTGAAATGCTCCAAAATCTGAAACATGCCTCAGTGGAAAATTAATGGAACTTTATTTAAAGAGGGAAATTATTTAAAGCATTTTAAATTATCATCAGTTTGCGTGTACACACTTTATATGAAACTTAAATGAATTTCATATTTAGATTTAGACCCCAAAATCACGTTAGTATGTATATGGGAATATTACAAAATCTGAAAAAAATAACATATGGTCCCAAGCATTTCAGATAAAGGATATTCCACTTGTATAAAACTCTGCTGCCAATAATCAAATAATACACATCTGAAAGCATTGCTGATGACTGATCACGTCATATAAACCAAGCCTAAACAAATTTCAAAGACCCAACACTTTTTCTGAGACTTCAGTAAATCAAAGTACTGTATAATATTCAAAAATTTTTAAAACGTGACTCCGAAAATATAGAATGAACATGTGCTCAAAAGCCAACTTGCCAATGATGAAGCTGGTTCTAAAAGTGTTGAAGAAATGAGGTATTATAAACATTTTTTTATCGACATCAGTTATTTTTATTTTAAAGAAAGAAAAATAATAAAAACAGTGGTACAAAATCTCAAAACAAGATTTTAGGAGAGTAACAATGGTTAGTACATTGTG
>NW_004524596.1:6172619-6175464 GCF_000260255.1 Octodon degus | reverse complement strand
TGAAGTTCGGATTCCTCCAGGTGGGTGTTGTTTGGATCTGGCTGCTGTGCTCCACTTCTTTCTGCTGCAGGCGTTAGAGTTGAACCCTTTGTGTCTCTCTGGGAAGATGTTCTGCTCTTGAATCAGCTGGGTGGGTCTTGCCTCTAGCCTTTTTGCAGGGAGTTCTGCTGAAGGGTTCCATGCTGGGCCTGCATGCAGCCTGGGTCAAATGAGGACCCTTGGGCCCCAGGTCCTCTCACTCACTCACCGGGCCTGCGCTCTGGGTCTGTTCAGGATCCCGCCAGGCCCTGGGTCATCTCACTCACCTCCGGGTCTGCGTTCTGGGTCTGTGCAGGATCCGCGGCCTGGGTCGTCTCGATCCCGTGGCCCAGGTCGTCTCACTCACTCACTCCCCGGGCCTGCGCTCTGGGTCTGTTCAGGATCCCGCGGCCTGGGTTGTCTCACTCACTTGCCTGTTCTGCGCTCTTGATCGCTATAAACATTTTCAAAAAGAATGGTACACAAGAAAATTGCTAAATTAGATACAAATTCATTAATAACCGACAAGACGATAAAACCATAACTTTGTGAGTTCATTTTCTTCTCCACTGGGTAAATGCCTACCAATTAAGATGTCACTTTCCAAAAATCCATGCTTTTGATCAAGTGAGGGGCAAGTTAAATGAAAGTGCATTCCTCTAAATAATTAAGTAATCCTTGACTGATTGCTCCACTATAATATCAAAAGAATATGCTGCCCTCCCTTTGCCTTAGTTCTAAGATTCAGATAATTTTTCTCAACATGGGTTAGCTTTGTTGGTTAATGTGGGATTTTTTTCTAGGGAAAAAGGACTTACAATAGTGGAAGTAAAATTACAACCTTCAGTAAAAACAAAAATCCCTCAGCTCTGTTGTGGCATTGGCCACACTAATTTTAAGGCATTTCAAACAAACTCTTTTTGAGGGTCTTCTCCACTGAGCAGTGTCCCCCAGGCTTCTGTGGTTCTTGGTCCACAGAAAGTTTTGCTGCCACACAAGCCCACCATTACTGCAGCCGCAGACCCCCTGACCCAGTTCTACTTCTATCTGGAGCCAGCCCGCTTTCAGGAAAGGGTTGCCAGTATTTCTGTCCCCTTTTCAAAGCCATACATCTTTGTATTTCTTGTAACACCCCACCTGGAAGGTCCAGATTGTCTTCCCTGGAGCCAGTTACTGTTTTTATGGATGTATTGCTTTAAAAGTAGCGTAAGTGTTGAGGGCTGTGTTGCCAAGCAGTCTTTCTCGTGAAGCCTATTATTTTAATATTTAATGCATATAGCATGCAAGGTGCTTTTTGGTGGTGCTGGAGAATAGAACTGAGGACCCCGCACTTGCCAGGCAGGCATTTATTCTACTGAGCTATCTCCCCAGCCCACGGAATGCAAGGTTTTCAAGAACCTATGTACCACATTATAGCAGAATTTTGTTTATTTCATAAGTTGCTTGAGTTCATAGCATTGCTTAGATTGTGGTAAAATTGTGGCCAGTGAGGAATACACCTACCAGATTAACTGATACATAATGTAAATAATTTTCACTAGAACAGAAAATAAAATTCTATATCTAAAATGTAGTATAGCTATTGTCCAAATGGAAAAAAACTGATTAAAAGGAAAAAGGAACTAGAATGGGGAGACGGAAAAGGAAGGGAAAAGGGAGAAAAATGCAAGTTAGCTATACCATTAATGTCCCTTAGTTCATTGACAAGGAAGGTTTGTGCTAGTATCGATTGGAAAATCTATTACTTTTGTTATTTTCCTAGTATTGTATTATGAGATTCTGTTTTGCTTTTTTTCTATAAAATAAAAAAAGAAAACAAATAGTATTAGACAATTAAATATTCACATAAAATATGAAGTGAAGGCCCCAAACTCACACTGTATGCAAAAATTAATTTATTGCATGCTTAATAGAGCTAAAATAGTAAAACTCTTAGAAAAAAAGAAGAGTAAATTTACATGATTTGGGATTTGGCATTAGCTATATTACTGAAGTTGCCAACAAAAATGAACTCCATTTTAGAAACTTTTTTTTCTTCAAAGGATATGATCAATAAGATGAAATGACAACTGATGACAGGAGGAAAGCATTCACAAATCATTTATCAGTTTTAGAATATACACTTAGAATAATAAGGCACTTGTATAACCCAATAATAAATACAAATATAGCATAATTTTAAAATGTGCAAAAAAACTGAATAAACATTTTTCAAAGAAAAGCACTTGAAGATACCCAACACTATTAGTCATTAGTAAAATTTCAGTTACTACTGTTGTATGCTATAATATTATGAACCTCCAAATATTGTTTAGTAAAGAAGCAAGCCACTGGGGAGATAGCTCAACAGTCTAAGTGCCTGCCTGGCAAGCATGGAGACTGGAGTTCAATCCCCAGTACCATATGCTATGTCAGCCCCTAATCTTGCGAGTGTCATACTGACATGCCTATAATCCCAGTGCTGGGGAGGCTGAGATAGGAGGATCACTACAAGGCCACTACAAGGCCAAGCTGCATAGAGAGACCCTGTACCAAATAAATAAATTTAATTAAAATATTTTTTATAAAAGAAGCCAGCCATTTTAAAAATTGTTTTATTTATTTTCTTTTACAAACTTGAAATATTTTAACACCTCCAGAAGTAGCATATAGGAAATAACAAAGAGCATAATTCAAAAGGCAAGAGAAGGTGCAGTAAGGTCCTGGATAAACAATATAGAGCTCTCAATGTGATAGTTATGCAGGACTATATAAAATATATTAGATGAACCCTTATTTAAAGATCATTGCAGATTTCTATGAAACAGTACCAATCTTATGTTGGGTT
>NW_004524596.1:6168207-6172474 GCF_000260255.1 Octodon degus | reverse complement strand
AAATCTTAGAACAAAAATTAAGATCAAGCAATATTCAGAAAATTAAATATTAATTAAAAATTAAATGTTTCAAAACAATTGAAATAAGAAAAAGTTTTCATGATAGCAAAGAAGTACTAAGAGTAAAACATAAGATAAATACTGGAAAGGCAAGTAAATGACCAGCACTTCTAACAGTTTGAGGAAACGATATCGCACAAAGTTCTAGTGTGTTGTGGACATGCATAATGACCGTGAGAGTTATTGGTGGCCAGGCTTCACTTGTTGGACTGAGCTACAGCTATTTCTTTGAGATCCACCCTGTAGACTCAGGTGGAATCATGACCCATAGAGTGGAAGATAAGTCCATTTGTAGAATGTGCTGATGGAAATATTTTGCTGCTGAACACAAAGGAATAACTGAAAGACTACTATTGTATACCACTTATTCTCCTGTGTTTAATTGTTTGTCCTATTTGGTGGGTTCTTTCCATTTTCATTCAAGGAGCTGTGGTCAATTTGCTCCCTCTCTAGAACATCATTTAGTAGTCTGTGTAGGCTTAGCTTTGTCATCATGAAATTCTTTAGTTGTTCTTTGTCGTGGAAGTATTTCACTTCTCCATTATACTTGAAAGAGAGTTTTGCAGGATAGATCAGTCTGGGTTAGAATTTGTTTTCTTGCAAGACTTGAAGTACTTTGCTCCATGCTCTTCTTGTCTTGATGATTTGTGAAGAGAAATCTGCTGTCATCTGATGGGTTTTCCTTTAAATGTAATCTGTTTCTTTTCTTTAGCGGCTTTTAGTATATTGTTCCTATGTTGCATTTCTGGGATCTTGATTATTATATGTCTGGGTGTGGTTTTAATTGGGTTGATGTTACTTGGAGTTCGATATGCTTCAGTTAGCTGAATGTCAGATTGTTGCCCCATATTTGGGAAGTTTTCTGCTATTACTTCTGCCCATATTCTCTTCATATCATTTGTATTGACTCCTTCCTTCTCATTGATGCCTATTAGTCTCACATCATTCATCTTTGCATCATCTTGCAGGTATTGAATTATTTTTTCCTGCATCCTAGTTGTTTTTAAGAGAACTTTCTTACTTTTTCACTAGCTGCAATGGTGTCTTTAAGGTCAGAAAGTCTATTTTCACTTTCAAATGACTTCGCCAGCTTGTGATTGAGGTTTTAATTTCCTGTATATCACTTTGAATCTGTTTCATACATTCTATTTCTTTCCTATATTGTTTATTCAGAGGTTCCATCATTTTTATATTCTGCTCTATTTTTTTATCAGTGTATTCTTTAGAAGCACTTAGTACTTCTTTGATTATAGTTATCACTAAATTTTTTAGTTCAGAAACTATTTCTTATCTGATTTCTTCTACACCTTTCTGCACTTGTTTCCTTACTTCAAATGCTATTATTTCAGAGATTTCAGGTGTGTGATTTCCAGTTTCCTCTGTTAGTGTCTTCTGCATTTGTATTGGGTGGACTTGGGGCCTGAGACTGCATTTTGTTCTTTCTCTTTGTCATTTAGTATACCACTGTCTTTTGACCTTTGGTGTAAAGCTTAGATAGAGTTATTCCTTAGCACCAGGTCTGGATCTACGAAGTTCAGATTCCTCTAGGTGGGTGTTGCTTGGATCTGGCTGGGATCTGGCTGCTGTGCTCCACTTCTTTCTGCTGCAGCGGTTGGAGCTGAACCCTTTGTGTCACTCTGGCAAGATGTTCTGCTCTTGCCTCTAGTCTCTTTGCAAGGAATTCTGCTAAATGGTATGCACTCTGGATCGAATGAGGATCTAGTGGGCCCCAGGTAGTCTCATTCACATACTGGGCCTGCACTCTGGGTCTATTCAGGATCTGGCAGCCCCAGGAAGTCTCACTCACACACCAGGCCTGTGCTCTGGGTCTATTCAGGATCCGGAGGTCCCGGCTTGTCTCACTTACATGCCAGGCCTGCACTCTGGGTATGTTCAAATGCATGTTTTATTATGTAATTTATATGATATATCCAGAAATAGAACATCAAAACAGATCAAAAACCAGATCCAGTTTTTCAGGTGGGAGAATATGACAACTGACCACAAATAGGCAGGAATTTGAAATCCTTTGTGACAACGAGAATGCACTAAAGCTGGAGGGAGCCAGTGGTTGTGCGGCTCAATAATTACTCTGAAAATCCTCCAATTGTACACTTGCAATTGGCGGACTCCATAGTATTATATAAATAGATCTCAATAAAGCAGCTTTTAAATACCTAGAGAAAAAATATTTATTAATCTTAAAATTACATTTTCCCTGTTATTTAAGCAAATAGTTATTTTTCTGTAATTTCCTAAATACCCATTCGAGACAGATGCTAGATATCATATATTCACTGGTAGTATCTTGCATATTCACCGCAGCCTATGAAATAATTGCACCCATTTTTCAGATGAAGACACTGAGACAGAACTTAAGTACCCAAGAACAGAGAGATAACAAATAGCAAAGCTAGAACTCAGCTCAAGTTTTCCCACCCCTCAAGTGCAGGTCCAGCTCCTCAGCCACGCTGCTACTCTGCTAAAGAATACAGAGCACCGGGTGGTGCCTACCCAACAAAAGAAAGGACAGTTGTTGCCCAACAGCAAAGCTTTCATTTCAGAATATCACCTGATGTCTCCAAAGACAGTTTTCAAGTATTTCCTAGCTTCTTTATTGCTGCCATAAAATGGAGATAGGACAAGTGACTGAAGACGGGCCACTCAAGGTCAACCCAAACTCTCTAATCATGGCTTCTGATTGGTTATGTCACAAAACAGACAAAACCAGTGTGTGCATTTAGTGCACACACACACACACACACACACACACACACACATATCTTCCCAACAGGTGGTGTAAATGCAAATTCTAAGGCCTCAAGCTCAAATGTTTAATAGGCCCAGGGCAGGGCCTTACAACCTGCATTTTGAATAAACAGGAAAATGATTAAAACGTGGGTTCCAAAAATAGATGTACCAGGTCTGGACACTGCCTTTGGTCACTAGCTAGTTGTAGCAGCTTGACAAAGTAGTATCTCTGAGTCTGTTTACTTATCTAAAAAAAGACCATTAAGGCTGGGGAGATAGCTCAGTAGAATAGGCTCTTGCCTGGGAAGCACAAGGTCCTGAGTTCAATTCCTGGTACCAAAATAAATAAATTTATAAATAAATAATAAAAAAGATCATTGATGATAAATATCTCTTAAAACAGTTATGAAGCCTGATGAGGTGACAAATGCCTTCAACTCCAGCCCTTGAGAGGCTGAGGTAGGATCACAAATTCAAGTGGACCACATAGGGAGACGGTCTCAAAAAAACTGATGCGTTTTTAGTTACTAGATGATTTTTAAAAAACAAGCAAGAGTTCTTTTTAACGTGTGTGTTTTTCCTAGAAAGCCTGAAAGGATGGAGTCTTGCCAGAGTCCAGAATGACTGCTTTTTCCTAGAAATAAGGTCAGCAGAAAACATGCTGCTGAGCTGAACAAAACACCTAATAGAGAAAACAAAATAACCAGCAAAATCACTGCAGATTTCTGTTGCTTCTATGAGACGTTAACATTTGAAGCTGAACTCTATTGAACCACAAATTTATTCTATTCCTGGCCTTCAAAATGAGCTTGAGAAAAATAAGAAACTGTGAGGAATAAACTATGATGCAAAGATGACACCTACTGGCAGCCTGAGGCCCCCTGCAAACAGCATCCCTCCGGAGGCTTAGTTGCCTCAATCTGGATTCATCCTTGAAAAGAGCCTTCCTGTTGCCTCTTACATCTGAAATGCTGTTAACAAGGAAATAACCAAAGACGTGGACAGAAGTTTATATGGAAAGCTTTTCAAGTATTATTTATAAAAGTAAAATATTGGAAAGAGTGGTCAACATTGTAAAATGGGTTAAATTTTGACACATTCGTACAGTGGGTTATCAAGCAGCGGTTAAAAGCTATGCTTGTGGGGGTATAAGGGAGGGTGGGGAGATGGACAGGTTCAATATATTTTATACACATCTATAAAAGTGCCACAATGACACTCAGTATTTCATAAAATTAATATGCACTATAGTATATTTTTAAAGGTGTGTTTTCAAATCATTTTTATAACCTGAAGAAATATCCATATTAAAATGAACTTTTTAAAAGCAGCTTATATGAGAAAACATGAATAGAATAATCATATATATATGGGGCCGAGGAGATGGCTCAGTGGAATAAGCACTTCCCTGGCAAATGCAAGGGCCTGAGTTCAATCCCCAGTTCCGCAAAAAAAA
>NW_004524596.1:6151069-6168107 GCF_000260255.1 Octodon degus | reverse complement strand
TATATATGCATGCCTAAAATGAAATATAGAAAGTGTTAACAATGGTCATCTCTAAGAGTAATGTTTTTTTAGCTTTTCTGAAATAAGCATGCATTATTTTATGCTTTAAAACAAAGTGGAAAATATTAAAAATAAAAATATTTCAGTGACATTTTCAAAGAGAACAGGGACCATAAAACAAATAGTGATAGGCTAGCACTGAAGACCAGAGGTGGACAGTTGAGATTCAAACATAAGAACCACGATTGGAGAGGCTGGCGAGAAGCCGTCTGACCCTCCTGCTGCAGTAGCAGAATCTGACCAGATGTCACACAGCAGGACAGTGAGAACAAATAAAGTCATTTCTAAGAAGAAGAATTTTCTTTTTCCCAATCTATCAGTTGTTTACAACTACCTGCCCTTTTGTATTATCTCTAGGAAATTTTCTTTTATAAATAGCTATGATTAAAAGGAGTGGCTACAACTCTACCTCTTCAGTAGACGTCTGATTGACGCAGTTCTTGTGCCCCGCCCCCATGGCATCTGGCAAGACTCTGGCCCGATCACTGGCTACCTCTGTGACCAAAGAGAAATCATCTGACTTCTCTAAGCTTTCCTCTCCTTGCTGATAAAGACGATTGCACTCAACTGAACACCTACAGTTGCCAGCCATGCGTGAGGTGATATGCCTTGAAAGTAATCGCACCCACATCAGAAACAGGGTCCTAGCAGCCAGTGTTGCTCAGCAGTCATGAGCTTACAGGCACCTCACAGGCGTTTTCTTTGCTATTATTTCATTTAATGGTTATTAAAAGCCTGTAAATGAGCATAATCTCCATCTTACACATCAGAAAAATGAATTCCTGGATAACTGGTTCAAAATTTACATGCTATACATTGCAGAGTAGAGATTTGAATTTAGTTCTAGCTGGAAAGGTGACACTCTTAGACAAACACCCTGTATAACTCCATAGGATTTTAGATCTCAAAACAACCCCATACAGCATCAGATTGAATCCATGTAGTTTGCAGACAAAGACACAGAGGCCCGGAGAGAGCACACGATTTGCCCTCGTAACTAAGAAGAAGCCCTACAAACTTCATTCTATAAGACACAAAGTTCCTCTGCACCATCTTCCAGCTGGTGTGGTTCCTGGCTCCAGAGAGTGGGCTGGATCTTCCTACTCATTTAGCATCACTTCTCTATTGCTAGGAACTGGAAACTGAGTCCACCCTGTTACTCAGTGGCCAAATTGCATACTTGGAACTGTACTGGGTGAACCTTTGAACTTCTTATATGAACTTCCACACAATCAAGTTTTCACCATTGCCAAAAGCCATGGGGAAAATCAGAGAGGTTGGTGACAGAGAAACAAGGTGTCCAGATCACCAGACAAGCTGAGCACTATATACAGCATGCTTTCCAAAATGTACCATCCTATTAGCACTCTCCAGGGTGGAAGGAGATGCTCTTAATCACAACAGCCACCACAGGCATGAGGTAAAGCAACTGTCTGAAGCACTCAGCAAGGGACAGTTACCAAAAATGAAGTCTAGAGCCTGAGACCTGCAGTAGTAAGATAAAGCAGGGCTGGTGCTTTCCTGCAGATTGTGGTCCTGAAACAATCCATGACTGCTCTTCATTGATACCTAAGTTTGACTTTTCTGCCACTGTGCCTTGACCTATAGGCAATGATAGAAGTGGCTGTGACAATGCAAAGATTGTAAGAACTTAACAGTCAGTGTACACTCCAAGCATGTGTGGATATGAGATTTATCACAAGATTTCTCCCTTTTGGTTCACTTGCTATAGCACCATTTCTCACTCCAGCAAAAAATAAAGCATTTGCCCTTGAAACTTTTCACTTTTCAATTGTTTTATGTCTGCATGAGAAAGAAAAACACATAATCAAGTATCCATTTCCCTTTGCGTCGTGAAATATGATGCAGTCTCCTGACAGCCAGGGCAAGAGAAAGAGGATGAGGTAGAAGTGTTACTTACTCTTCATGAAATCTAACTAACAAGATGACTGATTTTTCTTCTTATGGCATTGCCTTGTTATCAGTGAGAATGAAACAGACCCCAGAGGACTGTGGAAGTGGCCATTCTGGCCTATAGTGCCAGCTCTGATTACTTAGAATCTCTCTAATTCTCAACCATAAATGACCACAACTTAAACTCCTTCACTATTTTAAACTCTGTGCTCCACTCTCTGCCTTTCATCTGGGTCCCCTTGTAAGACTGTCTAATTCCATTCTATTCATTTATTCATGTCGCAAACCTGCTATATGCCAGCCACTGCTCAACTGAACAAAAGAAAGATGCCTACACTTGGGAAGCTTACATCTTGAAACAAGAAGGCAAGTAACAAAGAAAAATATTTAAAAAGAGCCAGCCAAATAGTTCAGCAGACTAGGGCCCAGCGTTCAATCCCTGGTGTGCCTTGCTGACCCCACCCCCGGGGCACACTGAGATGGTGATTGAGACTGGGCGTGGTGGCACATGCCTATAAACCCAGTGCTTGTTAGGCTGAAAAATAGGAGGATAACCACAAGTCGATCTGCATAGTGAAACCCTGTAGCCCCTTACTAAATACAAAAAGAAAAGGAAAAATATTAAATAAAGTGAACTGCGAGTAGAACATTGAAAGGTCAAGATTAAAATTTTAAAGAGAAGATCAAAGAAGATTTCATTATAAAATTAGAGCTCATCAGGGATTGGAAGAAGAGAAAAACTTAGTCATAAAGTTATCTTTGTGGAACCATTCTGGGCAGAAGAATGAGGTTGCGCAAAATTCCTGTGTTAGGATGAGGCTTGGGTTCTTTAATAAAGAAACAGCAGGGAGGCCACTGTAGCTACCTCAGAGTAGGCAATGGGCAATGCTGCTCAGAGAAGAAGTCAGAGTGGTGCTGGAGTGTGGAGGGCCACACAAGCAGTTCTCCTTGAAAGAAGAGTAAGTGCCTCTATTTTGACTGAGCTTGACCCTATTTCCTCCTATTGATATGTAGAGTCAGCTAGGACTTTTCTTTATCCTTTTGATTGACCTTAAGCAATGTATATTGGTCTAGCTGAGGTGATGGTGATAGTCTTTAAAGGTGGCCTGCATGTTTCCCTGATTACCTACACCTGCTGCTCCTTAATGTGAGCTGGGTTGAGACAGGATGAAGAGCCAGTGCTCCTTGCCGCCAGCTGATATCGAGCCTTGAGACAGATGCTATGACTTTCTGGGGCTTGAAAGACTACATCAAAGCTGAAGCACCAGACCCCTCTGAAACATTAGATACTATCTCAGTAGCATAAAGCAGATTACTGTCTCTGCATATCCTCTCTGCATATGGCAGAGGTAAATGTAGGCCCCCCCACCTAGCTCAGCTCAAAGTCATCAACTACTTCCCACAAGTCTCGGTCATTCCTCCTCAAGCCACTCCACTGAATAAAACTGGGTGAAGCCCTGGCTCAGTCTCTTTGTTCTGGAAAGCCATCTTCATGGCTGGACTTAGGGCCCATTGGCTCCCCAATAATTATAAATATGTTTTAGTGTTTTTACTTTTGCCGTGGGTTGCACTGGGAGTGGTAGATTGAAATTAACTTGGTGGGATTCCAGTAACATAACTTTGGGATTATAAACATTAACTTCTTGGACAAAGATGAGAACCTGAAGGGGTCTCCTACATTGGAGGACAGATTACACAGGGTCAAGTGGCCACGTGAAGACACTGGCACTCATTCCAAGAAAATAAATAAATATTTCAGGTGTCTGAGTGAAGGAGTGACACATTTGACTTACTTTCTTAAAAGATTTCTTTCTACTATATTAAGTACACACAAAAGGGAAAGAATCTACAAGACCTGGTAAGAGGCCAATGGAGCCAATCTCCACTAATAATCACAAATAATGAAAGGGCAAGTTGTAATAAAATGACAAGTTGTAATAAGAATAGTGAAGGAAATAGGCCAGGGGCTGAGAAAAACATAGAAGGACAGACCTACTTGCCATAAGTGGGTGTGAAGAAAGGCTATGACAGACGGCAAGAAAGAACTAGAATGGGAGTAGAGGACAATCCAAAATGGAGGAAAAAATGTCAAGAAATCTCCCTATGGCAAATTCAAGGGACCAAATAAGAGGATGGTGGAGCTTCCACTGAGAGAGAGGGAGAGAGAGTGGTGTAACACTAAGTTGTGAGTGGAACTTGCAGGCCACAACACAGAGTTCAAATTAAATGTTAGAGCAGTGAAATTCAGGCAGCACAGTGATGGAGCATGATAGATACCTGTAGGAGTTCTCCATTGCGTGGAGTCTAAAGGAGGGCAAGCAAAGTGGCTGCAGGAAGCCTGAGTTGGAGGCTAGTGCATCACTCACTCCAGGTGAGAGATGAGGGATCAAGAACAAAATCAAGGGTAGATGAAAAGCCAGAATGCCCGGGCAACTGCAATGAATGAGGCCAGAGCCTCATCTGTATTGACTACATGACTTACAAGTAGATCATTTTGACCAAAGTTCCAGGACTAGAAAAAACTAGTTTCCTTGTGTGTGAAATTCCTTTGGCAAAGATTTAATATGCTTCTACCATGTGCCAAGTATTGGGCTGATGATTGAGGGTTTAGTAGTAAATGAAACAAAGCTTTGCTTTTTCTTATGTGTGGGGAGGCTTATGTTCTAGAAGAGAGAGGGAGAGACCTCACAACTGAGCAGACAGATAATAGTTGTAAATATCATTGTAAAAGAGAGAGAAAGGGGAATGAATAACACAGGACTGGGTTCCCTAGGAACTAGGGCCTGAAGAGGACACTCATACCTAATACTTTATGGGAGAGGGTGCAACTTCAGAGAAGTAAAAGTGAAGTAGGAAGTGAGGCAGAAAAGAAGAAAAGCACATACAGTAGGTGGGTTGACAAAACAGCAAATTTTGCAGTAACTACAACTGGTTCCTCTCTCTGTCTCTTCCCGAGGTATTCATATGGAACCACTGCAACTCCCACAGTCCACTGTAGAGAGGAAGGGTAAGCAATTAGGTTTGGTCTCTTCCTATATCCCATATCCCATATCTTATTTATTTAAGTCTACTCCACAGGGCATTAGCTGCTATGCTTTTCCAGGTGATGTCTCCTGACCTGTCTAGACAGACACTGGGGAAGCCAAAGTCTTCCTGGAGCCAGTTGGACCAAACCTGAGTTGGACCAATCCACTTGGACCAAACCGGACCAAACCAAAGCTATTCAGCTTTCACCAAGTAGGTGCAAGGGAAGATACTTCTGAGTTCATACTGTAACTCTCAGGCAAACGAAAGACAGAAACTGGTAGCATTAGTGGATGAAGGAGTGGTGCTAGCTTCATGAGGTAAACTGTCCCAAAGCCCCTAGGTCTATGACTAGGATGAAGGAGGTTAGGGAGGGGCACACCAATCAAATACCAATTGAACAGAGACCCAAATGAAATGTGGGCAAAGCCCATGTGAATAACTGGGGGAAAGCATTCCAGACCCAAAAAAAGGAGATAATAAAGACCTCGGGCCAGGAGCATACTCAGCTTGTTTAGGAAAATCCAAGAGGTCAGTATGACCAGGATGAGTTTAATGAGGAAGTACATGGTAGAAAAAGGGATCTGAAAGGTCAGAAAGTGGGCCAATCATGTGGGGGCCCTGTCAGCCGTGCTGCTGCCACTGAATCCTATCCTGGAGAAATGAGGATCCATTGGGAAATCTTGAGCAGAACAGCATTATGACTTGATTGTGATTTAAAACAGTTGGTCTTGAGCTTGTGTGGAGAGGAGACTAAGGAGCATGGAAGCCAGGAGAAATGACAGAACTTGGCCCAGAGAGGGAGCTGTGCGTCAAAGTGGGAAAATGCAGAATATAATACAAAGGAGCCAATAGGATTGGCTAATGTCCTCAACTGAGAGAAAAGTCAGTAATGGGCCAATAGACTTCTGTTTACTGAGATCTATTTACTGAGATGGAAAGGACAAGACCTGAAGGAATGCATGGAGTCTTGCATCCAGATTTGTTTCTCCATTTCTGATACCTTTGGTACACACCAATAGAGATGTCTGGAGTTGGAGGGATCAGGATGGACCTACAAATCTGGACATCATCTGCAGATGATTTTGGAGCTGTGGGCTTGGATGAAATGGCCTGGGGAGTGAGTATAGCTGGAAAAGTGGTCAGATAACTGAATAATTTGATACTGGAACTGAATCAAAGTTCCAGACTATATCCTGCAGAGCTTGGGTTTCATGGGGTGCTGAGGAGACCATGTGAAGTTGGTGGAGTGAGTGTCTTAGAGGTTCCCACAAGGCTTAGCCAAAATATTTAAGGTTCTCTCCTTGCTTTGAGCAGATAGCTCTGCCTTTGCCTTTGGAATTTCTATATGAGATTTCCTTAGGGGGAAAAAAACAAGCTCTACTTCTTGAAGCACAAAGCTTGAAAACTATTGAAGCACATCCCACTACTGGGAAAGTTTGTGAGAACGTAGAGCGGGACCCTATCTACAGTGCTGCCACCAAGGAAAGTCTACAGTTGGGGATGAAAATCAGACTATTGGTTGTTTCTAAAGCTTGATTTGGCTCCACTGCATTTTATTCTCATGGTCCCAATTCTTTTGCTCCCAATGCCTTCAGGGCAGGTTTGGCTGGCTTGAGTTGTGGGGATCGAACCACAGCAACCTGAGCCTGACTACTTTGTGCAAGCAGCCACTTAAAGAACTTAGCTAAGGGGCAGGCCCCCATCATGGTCCCAATTCTTGGACAACAGTTTCAGTTCAGATTCCACCTATGTGGTGATGCCAAAATGACCCACAGGGGCAACCTATGACCTATGACTACCACTGCCGCCACCACCACCACCACCACCACCACCACCCTGGCAAAAATGATAAGCCTCCAAGGAGTGGTTTAAAGGGTATATATCTTGTGGTATAAGTAACCAAGTGTTACCTTCAATTCTGATTTTGAAAAGAACTGTAGAACTGAAACATTCGTAGTGAGTAACCTTACCCTTCTCTCTTCAGGCAACCTCTTCTTCATCAGCTACAGTCTGCCTAGGCTCAGGCAGTATTTAGACAAGATCCCACTCAAGACTGCCAACTCCTACGGCACAGAAATGTACCTTTGGTGGTCAGTTCCTCAGTGTCCTACATGTTTCTTAATTTCTCACATTCTGTAATCTCTGCCTTCCAGCTAGATGGAATGTTAAAAGTTTAGCCTTCTTCACTTGGATGAAACTTTCTAAGATCCTTCAACTTGCAAATAAGTTTGGGGGAAAAATACAATGATCTTGAAGAAAAATTCTGAATGTAGTTGAAACAACTCTGCTTTCCTCTAACAAACTCATTTCACTGCAAGAATGAAGTGTGAGCTGCTGAATTTAGGAGTCTCTAATCCAAGCATTTAAAGCCTGGTAAATAGTGTACTTTATAAATCCTATGGTCTTCTTCCAAGACTTTGACTCTATGTTTTCTAACCTTTATGAAGGATTCTAAGAGAAACATCCCATAGTTTGTAGGATAATAAAAAGGCACTATGATACCAGGCATGAGGATTTGCACAACTTGCCCAACTCCCTTGCCTACTGTAGTGGAAATATTTTGCTCTTGTGTGTACAGCATCCTTCCTCTATCCCTCTCTATGGGAAAACACCCCTGCTGCACCTCCCTATCTATGGTTTTGTGGGGAGGACCCTTCCCCCAGCTATAGGGGTGGGAATGAGTCACAAGCTAAAGTCAATCTGAGCTCAGAGGCTGGATCACCAAAGTCCCAGAATCCACCAGGGCTAATGTCAATGAGGCTTAGAACTCTGTTGCACTGAGGACAGGTATTTTTACTGGAACTAGAGACATGAGTTATGAGACTGGGCTATTAGCATTTATTTTGTGCCCAAAAGGAAGTGTTTAACTAGGTTAAGAACCTGCTCAGAGGGAGACAGAACAGATGGATAAGGAGAGATGGTGTTCTGGATTCAGCTGTGCCCAAGGCCAAAAGATGAAATAAATTTTCTTTTTTTTTTTTTTTTCCTGAAATAAACTTGAATCAGTATCTTTGTCACTTGGAATCAAAGGAACCTTTTTTATTCCTGTATGCTTGCAATACATAGTAGTTACATTTGTTTAGGAGAACTAGTACACATAAGTAGCATATCTTCATAATTTTTCTCTTTTCCCCATTCCATAACCTTCCCTTTCACCCTCATCTCCTTCCTCAATGCTAAATGAGCCACCTTCTCTGTATCTTGGTATCTAAAATGCAGGATTTTGAAAACCAGCCAATATTTCTCAATGAAGGCACAACTTACACTGGGTTGGGACAATTCTTTATTGCACAAATGGTCCTGAACTTTTGTTTTTGCCCCTCCCTATCAAATGTGAAACACAATGTTCTTACAACTATTAAACATCCATTCCAATATACTAATATACTACTACACTCAGGTGCACACACAAACATACACACTTCTAAATGCTGCCTACCAGAGTGGTACTACCCCCTACTGAACGCCAGTAAACTAGAAAATCTCTAATACCTCTTAACATCCATGTTGAAACTAGCCCAGTCATTGTCAGAAATTAAATTCCATAAAACCTACTTTTAGCATCAACTGAAAATAAATTAATTTCTGTGTTCATGTCTTCGAAAAATAAGAATACTAACATACAATGATATGGGTAAACTTATATCACAATAAATTACTTGATACAAAGTAACTCCACCATAAACTAAAATGGAATATCATGGGTGCATACAACTTACACCATTAAAAAGACAAAATAAAATAAGCAAATTTTAAGTGATCTTTGCATACCCTGAACTCTATGAATAAAGGATTAAGATCACTTATCCAGCTACTTTCTGCCACCATCATTTTCCAAGCTTCTTTAATTATGTCTTCAGCAAGAGCACTTGGTCTAGGGTGTATGGATGGGGGATTCCACTTATAGAAAGACATGGGCCCAAGTGCTCCTGCAAGGACAAAGGCAGAACCGCAGCGAAAGTGATGCCCAGACCCAGCTGTGCTCATTCACCTCTCCAAGCTGATTTCTTCATATACAAAGCACGTACATGTCATTCTTTGCTAGCCAAAAATCACAAATATCAAATCCACGAATATCAAGAAACTCTAGGACTCCACAGTACTAAGTAAAAGTAAGAAAATAAAGTTTTCAATATTCTTATCAGTTTTTAATCTATTTTTACGTTATTTTTCTCATCTTTGTGAGTTTGGGCATTTTCCTTTTGCTTTAAACCACGCTACTCTGTCTTCTTGGCAACTGTGCACTGTTAATATCAATTCTCAAAGAAAAGATCTAAACCCTCCCCTGGCAAGTCTGGCTCTGCCTGTCAGGGGAGTGGGCTAGGTTCCATGCGTCGCCTTTGAAATATGAGCAGAAGATGACTACACATTGCGTGAGCACACCAACCACATGCAGGCGGAGGGATACGGCCGCGACACAGGCAGCCCTTTCATCCCAGCTCTCTTCAAAATGTCATAAATTATGTCCTGCCAGGATGTCTCGCTGGATGTCTTGCCAGGAGTCCGGGGGCAATTCTGACGTGAAGGATGATTTGAGGGGGATTCAATAGCACCCTCCCAGCTGCCCTCGCTAACCACCACTGCTCTCCACCTCAGCCCTTCCATGAAACGCAGCAATGACTTCTGCCCCTGCAACAAAGCAGTCTTTGAAGGCTGAAAACTGTGTACCTTAGACATCAGAGACCGAAGGGGCAAGGCAGGGAGGAAGTCAGACCACTTCATAACTACTTTCAGAGTTTCAGGCTGCATAGAAAGTGGTCCTGAAACTGGGAGTGAAACCTCAATCTTTCCTACATTCATCTTTGAAGCCAAAAGCTGATGGGAAGGTGGCTGGCTTTGAAGCACAGCCCATATCTTCATGAATAGCAGATTTAAGTCTGCATCTAACTTCCTGCATTCACTTTGCTTAAATTACTGGGGTTGCTCTGCGTGGTCTCCCTCATCTTCTTTGTACTTCCTTTATCTCCGCACCTTCATTCCTCAGATTAGTCTTGCAAAGGAACTGAGAAGTGCAGTTCAGCAGAACAGACCGCAGCCAAGCCTCATGCAGGGCTATCTGTGTACTAAAGAAACGAAGTCTACGTCTTGTCCATCCCTTCTGTATGCAAAATAATCACCTCCAGCTGGGCCAAGTTGGCGGAGCAAATCTTCACTTTTCACATGATTTTGCTGCAGCGCCACAATGAATGTATTTCTTTGATGGAAGAAATAAGCTTCGTGAAATAAACTGTTTGAGGGTTTGGAGTCAGAGATGGAAACATGGGCTGCTTTGTTCTTGTCACAGCTGCTTCACTATCTAAACCATTTCTCCATTTCTGAAGACTCTGTCTTTTCTCTTCCAGCCACAGCCCTCAAGCTACAATCACAGGCTCGTGATTTTTTTGGAGATGCCAAGATTATGAATACTTTCTTACGAATATTTTCCTTTGAACTCACTTCTCTTGAAGAAGAAAAATAGCCCTGTATATTGCAGGGTTGACAGTAATAGGCGAAACATACAAATTGTTCTCTTAGGAGCTGTAAAATGCTCCAAAATGAAGCATAATGTTTATGGAGCACTGCCTTTGCAGCTATAATTTTCAAAAAGTAATATTTCTGACTGGCATGAATTATACAAAATGTATTTCAGAGATTAATATCAAAGTTAATACCTTGAAATGCCTCCCTTTATGACATCATGATTGCTTTTCTTATATTAATGCAAACCTCTAGCGAAGGGAATTTTAGGATGTGGCATTTCAAAGCAAGGAAATGTTTGCTGGATTAAGCTGCTTATAATTTTACTTTTCCCTTTATCCCATTTAAACACATCCTCCAGCCTCCTCTAAAAAAAAAATTCAACAAATGCCAACTCAACAGATTATAGCAGATCTCCTATTAATTCTGCCTTAAAAGGAGCTTATCATTTTGGCTTCAAATTATAAATGCAGCACCATCAACTAATGTTTAGGGTCCTTTAAAACTTATTTTCATGCTGTTTATCATCAGTTAAATCATTTATCACACAGTATTGTCAACTAAACCATTTCTTTCCTGATGCTAAAAAGAAACTGTGTTTTTCTCAAACTCCTTTTATTTTTTCTCATTCAAAAAGTTAATCATGAAAACTCAGCTCCCTTTAATCCTGCTTTGTTGCTTAGATTCTTTAGCCCCAGAACCACTCATATGGGTTTCTGTTATATCCATGTTAATGTAAAAATAGTCCTTAGTATAGCAGAGAAATAATTCTGCACAGAGATGATGCCTAATACTGTCAAGTAAATCACAGCAACAAGGACTCAAGACTGCTTCCCCAGACTTAGAGGATGACCTAAAAAAACTTTTCAGGATACAACTATTGCTTTGCATTTGACATTAAGAATGTTCTGCATGTCTTTTACAGAGGCAATAATTTAGAGTGGCCCAAATCATGACAGTTAAAGTACAAATCCCCCTGGTTCCATTTTCTAGTTACATAATCTTGAAGAACACATTTAATCGCTCTGAGCATTATAGAATGAGCTTAATAATACCACCCACCTTGTAGGTTTGACATGAGGATGAAGTTGGTAAAAATATAAAAAGCTCTCTAGCACCATCTGGCACAGAATTAGTGCTCAATAAGTGTTAGTGTTTAAAGTTATTGACTTACAAAGGCACATATATTGGTGTATATTTTGTAATATATATATATATTTTTTTCTAGTTGTACAACTTTATTTTTTGTATTTTAGTAAGGGTCTACAGGGTCTTACTAGTAGTGACAGGCACGCACCACCACACTCAGTCTCAATCGTTGTCTCAGCGCACCCTGGGAGTGAAGCTGGCTGGCTGGCATGCCAGGGATGGAACCTGGCCCATCTGCCTAAGCAGGCGCTTTAATCCGCAATAGCTCAGCGGTTTAAAGCACCTGCAAAGAAGTGTAAGGGCCTGGGGATTGGTCCCTGGGTCTGCCTTTGCCGGCCCCACCTCCAGGGCACAGTGAGAAGGTAATTGGGACTGGGCGTGGTGACGCACGACTGTAATCCCAGCTCTTGGGAGGCTGTAAACAGGCAGATCACTAGAGTCTGATCTAGCAGTGAGACCCTGAACATCCTGTAGCCCCTTCCATAACAAAATTTTAAAAATACAAAAAAAAAAAATATATATATATATATATAGCCATCCCTATAGTTGTACATCTTTAGCATCTTATTATAAAAATAGTCTTATGTATTGTGTATACATAATATAACTTTAGAAAGTTGTGTAGGGGCTGGGTATGCAGTTCAGCAGCACAATGCTTGCTTGGGAAACGCAAGGTCATGAGTTCAATTCCCAAGACCAAAAAAATAAATAAATAAAAGGAAAGTTTTGTAAAACAAAAAGTCCTAGAGGGCTGGGGAAATAGCTTGGAGGTCTAAGTGCCTGCCTGGCAAGCGCAAGGACCCGGGTTTGATCCCCAGTACTACATGCCACGCTGGCCCTGGAACTGGGCATACTGTGCCTGCCACTGAAACTGGGCATGGCAGTGCACACCTGTAATCCCAGCGCTGGGGAGGCTGAGACAAGAGCATCAGTATGAGTCCAAGCTGCATAACAAGACTTTGTACCAAACATGTAAATAAGGGTTTTTTTGAAAAAATTTAAGTCCTAAAAAAATCTAATTCTGTAAAATATGTCAACATGAAATTATAAATAATGTTTTACATGTATATATAAAATTTTGGATATATATTTTGCATATAATTAGGTACAGTCATAAATATAAACGTTATTTAACCTTTTCTTATCCAGAAGTATGTTTTAGCAAGTATATTACTTGTTAATGACTTCCATTGTCACTGAAATTAAAGCTGGCATTGGGCCGGCCAAATAGTTCAGCACATAAAAGCTCCTGCAAGCAGGTGCAGGGCCGGGAGTTCAATCCCTGGGCCTCTCGTGCCAGCCCCGCCCCTGGGGCACACAGCAATGACAACTGAGACTGGGAGTGGTGGTGCACCTGTAATCCCAGCTCTTGGGAGGCTGTAAACAGGCAGATCACTATGAGTCCCATCTAATAGTGAGGCCCTGAACACCCAATAGACCCTTCCCTATAATACAAAAAAAAATTAAGTAATTAATTTTAAAAAAAGCTAGCATTGCCCCAATCACCTGATCTGTTGTCTCACTCTCTACCTAGCCTCAGCAAAGTAGTTCAATGAGAATTTAATTCAACATCTGCTCTGTACAGCTAATACACATACAACAGTGTCCCCAACTAACATTACCTACTGAGCAAGATTGATTTCATAATTATTCAGTTGGTCAAATTAATATGTGAGATAATTGTTTCCTACCACTAAGGGCAATTCATAGTGCCTATGAATTTCCAGTTTAAAAAAATGCTTTAAGTTACCAAACATGGATTCCATATAATTTACAAAGAACTATCATAACTAGTACTGCTGTGCTACCTGAACACAGACTCTAGGGATCACAGTCAGTGGCGTTTTTCCGTCTTTGTCCAGTCCCAAGACCAAAACAGCAAATACACAGTAATTATAAGGTTGGGGGTTGTTCACATGTAGGTACAAATTGGTTACACCAATACATAAAATGTAAGAAAAATAGTTGGGCATGGAGGTACACAACTGTAATCCTAGCACTCCAGAGACTTGAGGAAGGAGAATCTCTACAAGTTCAAAGTCAGCCGGGCTATGTAGTGAGCTCAAGGACAGGCTGAGCTTAGACAGCTTGTTGCAAAAATAAAGTAAAATGAGATAAAAATAAAGAGGCAATGATGATTCTGTTAATATGATGCAATTACTCTTTTCTTGTTAACCATTTTCTTTCTTTCTTTCTTTCTTTTTTTAAATGTATTTGATACAGGATCTCACTACTCAGCTTGGACTGGTAGTGATCCTCTTGTTTTCAGTCTCCCTGGTGCTGGGATTACAGGCATGCACCACCACACTCGGTCTTGGTGGCCAGCTCAGAGCACCCAGGGAGACTGGGTGGCATGGTATGTGGTACCAGAGAGCAAACCCTAGTCCCTGCACTTGCCTAAGCAGGCTCTCTGTCCAATGAGCTATCTTGTCAGCCCTTATTATCCATTTTCTAATGATTTTTTAATTTACTATTTTTACAATAAGATGCTGAAGTTGTACAACTATAAATGTTGGATTAGGCATTAAATACTTTTTCATTTATATATATGAAAAAAATCATAGCATGGCATTTAATTCTGATTTTAATTTCTATAAAATTAACCCTACACAGATTTTTCAAAGAGGACTAAAAGCCTTCAAAGTATATCTCCATTTTTTATTGTATAATAGATTCCAAAATATGAAAAATCATAACATTAAAGGTACATACTGCACAGCATCAACATATTTAGTATTGTTTCAAAATCTATATTGAGTAAGTGAATCTAATTTTCTTTTGAAGTCTTATCTAAATGAGTTTTTAAAAGATATTTATTTTTTCTTTTCTTTACACATTCCCTTTTTATCTCTACATTGCAATTGAAAACATAATATAAAATTCTATGATTCACTGATCACATATTCAAAGACACCCTCAGAATAAATTTATAGAAGTTTCTGCGCAACATTTATCTGGAGCCAGATTATTTTCAGTGATGCTTTGACTTTTGAATTCAACATAGAAGCCATTACCAGGAATTAAATCAGAATATTACAAATGAAGATATTCCAACACAAACACTTGTATGATTTTGTTTAGATTGTCAATGGTTGACTTGTCCAAATTTTCTTCATTGTCATCCATGGTGTGCCAGACTTCAGGAAAAGGAGATGGTATCAGATGCAGAACTGGTACACCTAAAAAGAAAGAACTGATTTGTAATTTGGTGCCTGTTCTAGTGAATAAATGAGAAATTGATTTTCTGCAAACAGAGGGAGCTCTGTACCAGATAAAGATACTTGATCATTCACAATCTCCTATGCGCTACTTTGTAGCTTACCTTATTCTCTAAAAGCATTCACTCATTAGCCAAATGATAATTAACTCTGCAAATAATTACACAACACCTACTCCCTACCAGATGTGGTTCTAGGAACTGAAGTTTCATTAGTCAGAAGTGAAGCTCTGCCTATATGGAGCTTATATTCCAATCGAGAAAGAAGCAAGTAAAAAAAGATATAAAACACAATTTGGGGACCTGATAAAGCTAATTAAGAATAACGTAACAAGGTGAGGAAAGAAAGGATGAGGGACAGGCAATAGGGCTGAGACAGAGATATTTAAAGTCAGGGAAGGACAACATTTAAATGGAGACACACACATAAACAGAAAGCAAACCGTGTGAAGATCTAGTGATGAGGCAGCATATCAGCAACTGAGAAGGTCCTAGGGTGAAAATGTGCTTGTCCTCCTTGGAGGCCAGCGAGGCAGCCCCTGTGGCTGCACCAGAGCACAAGTTAGAAGGGGAAGTAGGAGGTAATACTAAAAGAGAAGAGAGGCAGGAAAGGGAGGACACTATAAGCCATGATAAAGACTTTTCATCTTATTCTACAAGATGGCAAACCATTGGAACTTTAAATAGTAAGTACCATAATTTGATTTATATTTTTAAAAGATAACTCTAACTTTCTACAAAGAATAGAGTATCAAGAGCAAAATCTAGAGACCATCAAGGAAGCTATGGCAAGAGACCTTGGGTTGCGCAGGGTAGATAGCTCAATGGCATGAGTGCCTGCCTGGCAAACTCAAGGTCCCAAGTTCAATCCCTGGTGCTGTTGAAAAAAAAAAGAAAGAAAAAGAGAAAAAAAGTCCTTGGGTTAATTTAGACATCCGCCATGTCAGTACAAGGCTATTGCTTCTTTGTGGATCAGAATTACACAAAGTACAAGAATACAGTCTAATTCTATAAAAGAGATGGCAGGAGCTCAGAGCAATATGGGCTTAATAGATATACTAAGAACAGAAAAACATAAAGGTGTCCTCAAAGATTTGGAATGATTTTCATGAGAAAATAGAAACCTTGAGATGATAAGATGGTTTCATTTATCAATTAATTCAATGTAATGGCTCCTCACATTTGTAAACTGTTATAAATCAAGAGAAATAAGAACTATTAGGAAGCTCCAGTACTGCATCTCAGCATTACACTCAGACACCTCCTACGGCCTAACGCTGGATGTGTGTGAGATCAGGGAAAAAGGTCCAAGCGAAGACAGCTCCCAGGAGGCTAACGTAAAGGATAGGATGAAGTGAAACTATTCCTTATGAAGAGAAAGACTGGGAAAGGAGCGGCAGTTACTTGAGGCCAGTCACTGCTTCCTATCAATGAACAATGGCAAGTTTCATCATTTCACTTGGTAACTGCAAGAGTAAGGGGTGTTATAGCTTTCTGTTTTGTATCTGAATCATACCTGGCATCAATAAAGAGCAGGTGAGGGTGTATCTAATCTTTTCCCCTCTCCTTTCATTTAGTTTAGTTACCTGGCTGCCACCTTACAGGCACATAATCAGAAGACACATATTGGTCCGAGCTTCATCATACTACAACATATATGCTTCCTTTTTAATGACTGGCTCTCATTCCAATTAATTTTACTGGTTATTTTTAGATCACCTAAAATATTCCAGATTTCTTCAAATAATGAGTATATTAATTTAATATAGTCAGTCTTTAAGAAAGAATGGTTTTAGTAATTCAGAATGCACCAATTATTATTCATATTTAATTTGCTTCTCAAATGTATACAGTTAGAGACCTGAAATTTCACTGCTAAAGAAAGCTGTCTGATGATACCAGGAAGCTAACTAAGGTTTGGGAATGAGGCATGGCTAAAATACAGATATTGGTCTACTTTTAAGTGTGATATATAGTCTTGGAATTTCAAGATGAATATAAAATACAATGAATTAAAAAATGAACATGTAGACAGTTGCTGCTATGATGTCTCTCAGGTAGATGGTTGTTCAAGAAGAAGGGGTTGGTGAATGAAAGCAAGAGACAGGAAAAGGAATAATGTGGGACTGTCCTGCTTCAAGGTTGTATATGGTGAGATTTTTGGACTTATGTGTAGACATAAGAAGTATATAATTCTTTATGCCTATTTTTAAA
>NW_004524596.1:6149327-6150645 GCF_000260255.1 Octodon degus | reverse complement strand
TACTAACCATTGTTACTCTCCTAAAATCTTGTTTTGAGGTTTTATAAATAAATAAATAAATAAATAAATAAATAAATAAAACATAAAAAAATAATCAGATTTGGGGGTAATAACTGGCATTTTGAAAAACTGGCAAAATAGAATTAACAATGTTGAAGTAAATTACAAGTAATAAGAGTAAGACTTTCACAAAATTTCTGTTTGAGTTAAACATATTTGTATGCTTGTATGCATAAACTATGCAATATATATTTATTGGGGGTCAGAGTCAGAAGTTTAAGAAACTCTGCTCTATAGGAAATACTTTATCCCTGGCTCCTTGGGGAAAAAATGATTTCTCCCCAGGCACAAAGGCTGACAGAACGGTGACTCGCTCTTAGCCTGGAGCTGCCAGAAGAACCATCAGAAGCTGTCGATGTCAGAGTTTTAGGATCCATGAAACTAGGTTAGGAGACATAGTAGTATGTTATCGAAAAGGTCAAGAGGTGAGGACTTAGTATTGTGTCCAGTGTTGTACCTCAGACAGATTTCACACATAAACCTGTTCAGATTAACAGATATCACTGAATTTATTTGCAGTCACTTGACTTTCTTCATTGTCCATGATAGTGACTAATAAGATGACGGATGCAGATATTGATCAAGCCATAACATTATCCCTTGTGGGAAAGCAAAGTGTTTATTTCACAAGCTTTAGATCTGTTCCCATGTTCTCACCTGACGAGCAGCATAGCTTCCGGGGGATCCTGGATATCGCTCTATCAGCAACGGTTGTAAGTCATTTTGCCACATTTCAGAAATACGGGTGCCTTCCACAGCTTGCCGAAGAGAAGAGGAATTCAAAATGGCTGGTTGGTGATGATTCTGAGGATTAAAGAAACTTATTTAATTGCCTATAATTTTATGTTTAAGACTTACCCTGACACATTTATATTAATACCTTTAAATCTCAAAGTAAAAGGACCATTTTTATGTTCTGTGAGGTAAGTTAAACTATTCAATTGTAAAACTGGCCCCTTACACATAAGAAGTTTTTTTGTGTGGGGAGCGTTGCTTTATTTTGTTTTGTTGTGTTTCGTACGGGGATTGAACTCAGGATCTGGTGTTTGCCAGGCAGGCACTTAAGCCACTGAGCTATCTTCCCAGCCCCACATAGGAAGTTAAACAAATAATTTAACAGCTTATCTTAAGAACAAAATTAACAGAATGCTTTGAGCCTAGTGTTCATATTGCATAATACCTGTGTTGCTTTTATTTTTTTTTATTTTTTTATTTTTTTTATTGACATCAGTTATTTTTATTTTAAAGAAAGAAAAAA
>NW_004524596.1:6144924-6149227 GCF_000260255.1 Octodon degus | reverse complement strand
AGAGAGCACATTGGCCAAGCAATGGCTGTGACTCATCCACATGGCTGACACTGACAAAGGTTCTACAATCTGAGGTACAGGATCTCAGGATAAATCCTAAGGGGATTTCACTGCCTTTATCAGACCCAAAAGCTACAACTTTTGTTGCATAGGTCCTGCTTTACCTTGGTCTTAACCATCGAGCAGAAAAGTATAAAAATGAAATATAAGAAGTAAAGCCATGCTGTATGTTGAGCTATAGGGACTCAGGTCAACGATTTCTGACATTGCCAGTCAAGTGGAAGACCCAATACTATTATGGGCTACTGGACTCTTTTAGAATATTTTACTGAGTTTACACACCTATAATATTCAAATAACGAACTTAACAAAAAAAGGGCATACAGATGAATGTCCATTTTGTATCTGTGTATTCAAAATGGTTACAATAGATAGATAGTTACATTCTCTTAATGAATAGAGTGATTTGTTCTAATGGTGTTTGTAAATAGGATATCATGTCCGCATCTTGCACAGTAATTAACCACTAGGAAAAATGTATGCAATGTGTGAATTACTGAAACTGTCCTACCAATTTGACTTGAAACTGTCTCATTGCTATTTGTTTATCAATAAAATTATGGGAAAAAACAAAAATGAACATGTATAGATATATACAAACATATTACCTTTTCTTAAAAATGGAATATGATCATCCTGAATAATGCCACCAGAACCAAAATTCTGGAAATATTTCCTCTCCAAAGAGTGATCCTTGAGAAAACCCAATTCATGGAGTTCATGTTCTGCAGATGAAAATTAGACGGTAGATGAACACCTATTTTTTATCTTATTATCTTATCAGTATATATCCTTATTTAAAAGTTAGAAATCTTAGCACATATGGACATCATGTTTTAAGTATTATGCAGGAATACGTCCATTCTCATGACAATAAACATCTGAACTTAAGTGGTATATAGATTTTGGAGTAGGAAGAGAGAAGATTCACATATGCCTCTTGCCTTATGGTGACAGTTCTACAGAGGTAGAAATTCGACAGAATAATAGAAAGATAAAAAATGAGAAATGGTGCAGGGATGGGGAGTGTAGCTGTAGATGCTTATAGGTCCAGATCTTGCATGAAGAACATGTAACCAGGAGAAATGGGGAATACTCAGACAGAATAAGATGAAGTAGACCATCCGACCACTCTATGAAAAAGGGGTACCTAATGTGACTACATCAGTGCTCCTCAAAGTAAGGGATTGTTTATTTGTTTTGTCTTTTTGAGACAGGGCCTCACTATGCAGTTCAGGCTGGCCTTGAGCTAATTCCCAGCCTGGTCCTGAACTCTCAAAAACCTTCATACCTCAGTCTCCCAAGTGCTGAGATTGTAGGTGTATGCCCCCACTCCTAGTAGCACAAAATAAGGTTCTTTTTTTTGTATTTATTTATTTGATACATGGTCTTGATGAGCAGTTCAGACTCGTGGTGATCCTCCTGTCTCAGCCTTCCCAGCACTGGGATTATAGGCATGCACCACCACATCCAATTTTGGTGGCCAACACAGCATGTAGTACCAGGGGTCAAACCTGGGTCCTTGTATTTGCCAGGCAGGCACTTAGATGCTGCGCTATCTCCCCAGTCCACAAGGTATGGTTCTCAACCCACAGCCTGAGGCACCACCTGGGAACTAGCTAGAGATGTAAATTATTTGTTCCCAATGCAGACCTACCAAGACAGAACTCTAGGAAATCAGTCATCTTAGCACTTTAGGAGATTCAGGTGTACAATAAAGTTTGAGAATCACAGTCCTGTATTCCATCATTCTTGTCATCTTGCAATATATGATCCACATGTTACATATAACCCAAGGGTTCTATATTACAAGATGACAAAAGATACAAGATTAGGGTAGCTGTGTTGCTTGCTTTGTTTTGTTGCTGTGCTGGGGCTTGAATCCAGAGTTTCATGCATACTAGGCTAGCATTCTATCACTAAACTATATCCCCAGTCTGCAAATGTTTTTTAATTGCTAAATCTAAAGGTGAAAAGTAGATTAGCTAGCAAACAAGCATATGTAATAGAGTCTTGGGACCATTGGAAGGCTGTAACCACCACCAAAACAATATTCCTGCCTATTGATATCTGTAATTTTTATCATAGGATATAATTTTGCCTCACTCATCAGAGATATCAGCTGAAGTGCAAATACCAAGAGGCAGTGCAGCACAATGTGTCAACATTACCGTAAACTACAAGTTATTGATGTATGTTTGTGCTGGCACAAAACGAAAGAAAGAAAAGTGTGCAAAACACTTGAAGGAAGGCAACTCAGTTTCTGGAGGATTCCATGAAAGTCAGGAAAACACGCTACAAGAAGGAGGCCCAAGAGCTTGGTGTTAATAATGCCATAATAGCAATTATTTTAAACTACAAATTGAAATTTCTCAAAGACAAGCATCTGATATTCATGTCAAAGTTTCTCCCACATGAATTCAGAGCTGAATATTGGCAAATTCTTAATTCATGACAAAGGTGTAAGCTAAGATGGCACAGTGTTTTCCACGGCTCAAAATATGACTCTGTCTTGTCCAACAAAATGTGTGTATCATGGGGAATTTCTAGTACAAACTTCTTGCCTCACAATCAGCCTCATAATCTAGATTCTACAATAAAAATTCACCTCATTTTCTCCTTTTCCTGATACCTCAGGGGTCTGTTTTATGATCCATAGATACCTGTGTTTCTTGTCCTGGCCCAGCCTAGTCTATTCTAGCCCACCCTTATCTATTTAACTCTAAATTTTTTCCAAGTAGCTCTGGACAGATCTTTTTCCTTGCTTCCTGATCTCTTACTTCTTTGAAAAATTACTAGAGATAGATTGTACTGAAAAGAAAATAACATCCGGGTAAGATAGAACATAGATGACTAGGGCTGGTGAGATGGCTCAGTGGTCTAAAGTACCTACTTAGAACAAGCTTAGCAAATCACAGGGACCGCGGTTCAATCCCCCAGCACCACATGCCAGCCAGCCGCGCCCCCTGGTGGGCTGAGCTGGCCACACACATAAATAAATAAGTTAGAAAATAGATGACTAAAGATGGAAAAGAATGAAAACAAATTCCTTTTGGTGTCACTATAGCATTCATCATTAGTTACATACTTTGCTGGGAAAACTTTTCCCTAGAAATCCATTCTATGTGTATTAGACAGCACTCTGGGGAAAATATTTTTCCCCATTATTCCTAAGGATGTGCAAGTGTAAAATGTAATATTTTATGTTTCCATTCAAAATATGATTTTGTGCAGGAAAGTAAACTGGGTCAATTAAGAGATAAATAAAACTGATAAGCTTATCAATAGGCCAAGCCAAAAAATGCTAGTAAAGTATATAACATGTTTAAGCCACACATGAAAAAAAAATAATTTTTAAATTTTAAAATGTAGTACTTGTCAGCAGGAAGAACCCATACTTCATTTTCTAGTGACATAGGTGCTTACCAATTGCCTGAAGTCTATTAAACCATCTCGCCGTGTTTGGAAAAAAATTGGGAAATGTTGGATTTGGAGCTCCAAGTAAATCCAACAAGACCAATAAATCCTAAGGGAGAAAAAAGTGGTTTAATCACACTCACAAAGGCATGTTTCATATTCATCAAAAGGGAAGAACAATCAGTCAAAACTACATCTTAATAATTGAGAACAATTTGGAGAGTTGTATACAAGAAGAAAAAGTTGGCAGCATTTTATGTTAATTATTTTAGAGAATTTTGAAAATCTTTCTTAGGCAATGTGAATAATAGGCAAGGTGATGATTTTTTTGTGTATGTACCCCCTAAGACACAACACTAAGAATAAATTCAAAAGGGACATTTGGATACATGCTTCATAGATTAAAGAAGAATGCTTTCTTTTCAGATGGGAGTTGAAGCCTGTCTGACGTTTTGTTTATTCTAATTAGCCACTTCACCCTTAATATGTAATGATACAACTGTCTATAGAAGAGCTCTTGGAAAGTAATTATTGGTCATGCTACACATAACAAAAATTCCTTGCAAATGGGAATATAATATTGTGTCCCTGGATCTCCATTTTATTGTATATCAAATGAAGAGCTCAAACATTTGAGCTCTAAATCTTTTTTTGGTTATAAGCTCCTAAAATTAAACTGGAATACCTTAATTTACCTAAACCATAAAATATCAGTGAACTTTTTTTTTCTACAGTTTTATTGATAAACATATAGCAATGAGACAGTTTCAAATCAAATCGGAAGTACAGTTTCAACAAATAATACACTGCATATATTCTTCTTAGT